>NW_010524170.1:405-661 GCF_000687285.1 Phaethon lepturus | reverse complement strand
CCCCGGCACCCCCCTGCCCCTCCTGCCCCGGGCCGGGGGCTGCGGGGCTGCTCCTCTCACACATCCTCACTCCTCTCTCCGTGAACACACGTTTACTGGTTGCCAGCCATGTTGTGTGCCAGATTACACTTTTGAGATACATTTGTCTAAATGAATAGATTGCCTTGTCCCTATGCAAGATTATGCTCTTCTGGTAGAAGACATTTACCGCTTGGCTGACGGGGAGTGGTTTGCTCCCCCCGAACCCTTTGCTGGT
>NW_010524170.1:0-244 GCF_000687285.1 Phaethon lepturus | reverse complement strand
AGTGGTTTGCTCCCCCCGAACCTTTTGCGGGTAGTATTAGCAGCCTATGACTGCGCCCGCTTACAGCGCGACGTGTCAGTGGGAAGATGAGGGGTCCCTGTCAGCCGGCGCTCCGGTAGCGATGGGGTGGCTGGCTGTGAAATACCGCTCCGTCCCTATGGTGAATAAAGGAGGTTTAGGGCAACGCAATGAGAAAACTGTCGCAATGCAGTTTATCCCGGAAAGCACCCCGAGGTGGTTCTGG
>NW_010524169.1:1793-74300 GCF_000687285.1 Phaethon lepturus | reverse complement strand
CCGCTTCTGCGGGGGGATAAGCTCCATGGACATTGACCGCCCCGGTGACGGGAGGTGCCAGCCGATAGAAATCCCCATGTGCAAGGATATAGGGTACAACATGACGAGGATGCCTAACCTGATGGGACATGAAAACCAAAGGGAAGCTGCCATTCAGCTGCACGAGTTTGCCCCCTTGGTGGAGTATGGTTGCCACAGCCATCTGAAATTTTTCCTCTGCTCCCTCTATGCCCCTATGTGCACAGAGCAGGTCTCTACGCCAATCCCAGCCTGCAGGGTGATGTGTGAGCAGGCGAGGCTGAAATGCTCTCCTATTATGGAGCAGTTCAATTTTAAATGGCCGGACTCCTTAGACTGCAGCAAACTGCCCAACAAGAATGACCCCAATTACCTGTGCATGGAAGCCCCCAACAATGGATCAGATGAGCCACCCAGGGGATCCAGCATGCTGCCACCCATGTTTCGTCCACAGAGGCCCAGCAGTGGCCACGATCTGCAGCAGCATAAGGACAGCCTCAGCAGAATCTCCTGTGAAAATCCGGGCAAGTTTCACCATGTGGAAAAGAGCGCTTCCTGCGCACCACTCTGCACTCCTGGGGTTGATGTTTACTGGAGCAAGGATGACAAACAATTTGCTGTCATTTGGATTGCCATCTGGTCCATTCTGTGCTTCTTCTCCAGCGCTTTTACTGTACTCACTTTTCTGATAGATCCCCAGCGTTTCAAGTACCCCGAGAGGCCCATTATCTTCCTCTCAATGTGCTACTGTGTCTACTCAGTGGGTTACATTATTCGCCTCTTTTCAGGTGCTGAAAGTATTGCCTGTGACAGGGACAGCGGCCAACTCTATGTCATCCAGGAAGGACTGGAGAGCACTGGCTGCACCATTGTGTTCCTGGTTCTGTATTACTTTGGTATGGCAAGTTCCTTGTGGTGGGTAATCTTGACTTTAACATGGTTTCTAGCAGCTGGGAAAAAATGGGGGCACGAAGCAATTGAAGCAAACAGTAGCTACTTTCATTTGGCAGCATGGGCCATTCCAGCTGTGAAGACCATAATGATCCTAGTTATGAGAAGGGTGGCTGGAGATGAGCTGACAGGGTTGTGCTATGTTGGAAGCATGGATGTGAATGCCTTGACAGGGTTTGTACTCATTCCTTTGGCCTGTTATCTAATCATTGGCACTTCTTTTATTCTTTCTGGTTTTGTGGCCCTTTTTCATATCAGGAGGGTGATGAAAACAGGTGGAGAAAATACTGACAAGTTGGAGAAACTTATGGTCAGGATTGGTGTCTTCTCAGTCTTGTATACAGTGCCTGCGACTTGTGTGATAGCTTGCTATTTTTATGAAAGACTTAATATGGATTATTGGAAAATTGTGGCAACTCAACAGAAATGCAAGATGAACAATCAGACTAAAAATTTAGACTGCATGATGAATAACTCTATTCCAGCAGTAGAAATTTTTATGGTCAAAATTTTTATGTTATTAGTTGTGGGCATTACTAGTGGTATGTGGATCTGGACTTCCAAGACTCTTCAGTCCTGGCAAAATGTTTGTAGTCGAAGATTAAAGAAGAGAAGTAGGAGAAAACCTGCAAGTGTTATTACAAGTAGTGGAATCTACAAAAAACCTCAACATCCACAGAAAACTCACCTTGCAAAATATGAATCGACATTACAACCACCCACTTGTGTGTGACCAGGTTTTAGAAAAGATGGTATCTCACCTTACAGACTCACAAATGTCCACGGTAGCAGTCAGAAATTAAAAAAATAAATGGTGCTTTTTTTTGTCAGAGAACAGTTTAATATCTCAAGGCAAAAAATGTATCACGCTGAATTCAGGACCTGGTGAAAAACTGAAGGTAAATGTACTTATGGAAAGGTTTTCAGTGAAAGAAATATTGTGAATTAAAACAGTCTCTTCTGTTACTAATTTGTAGTTAAGTACTTCATCCAGCCCTCAGGTTTATTTAAAAACAAAAACACAAAACCACCTTATTTAACGTTTTCATGTAGCTGAGCTGGATTTCCTACACGTTTCTGAGTAACAAAGTATAGTCAACTTTTATGGAGCAATCCTTTTATTTCAAAAGTGCCCAAGTGAGCATTGTCTCTTCAGGGATACTAAGATCCCACAGAGGCCTCAGTAAGTATGCTATCTGTGAAAGCAACTTCCATGCTAACTTTAACAACAGAAAAAAAAGAGAGAGAAAGAAATCCTTTACAGCTCAGCCTAGTGGGTTTGGAGTGCCTAAAAATAGGTTCAATCTATAACGCTCACCAATATTCTTTCACTAAAAGAGAAACTTCCTGCATCAGACACAAACTTCGTGAATAAGAATAATGTGCAATACATTTTTTTTCTTACCGTGACATGAAAAGAGAAACAAGTATTTTGCTGTACATAAAGACAACAAAAGAAATCTCTTAACAAAAGAACTAAGAGGTCTAGTCCTCAGAAACCCTTTAGTGTTACATTTTGTGGCTTTTTAATGGAAATCAAGCCAATGTTATACACGTTTGGACTGATTTGTGCAAAAAAAAAAGGGGGGGGGGGAATCAATTCAAAGAGACCCAAAGGGCTTATTGACTCTTTCTATTGTTAAACAAATTCTCACTATGAATAGATCAAGAAGCACTAGATTCTGCAAAGGGAAGCTTTGTATAGAGTGATGCTCTTTACTGTGCTGGGGGTGCACAGTTTTGTGCTGTATATATTTGTAATATACAATTATTTTTCATGCTCCACTATTTTATTAAAAATAAAATATGTTCTTTAGTTTGATAATTTTGTGTGTTCTAAACTTTCTCTGATGTGCTTTGTGGTTAATAAACTTGTTTCCTCAATTATTTGATAAAAGCACACTTTGAATATGATAGTTGTTGTTATACTTGCCTGCAAGTATAAGCAGATAGAACAATAATTTACTCAAAAGAAATTGCAAACTGGAATTAAATAAATGGATTTTGAAGTTGCATCTTTCTGTGAAACTCTGCAACTGAGAAAACCGAATGGGAAGAAGCTTTAGTGATGTAAAAAAGCTGCAGTGCTGTAAAGTAGTACCGTGTTTACAAAGCACAAATTACAACAATGTTCCTTGGTTAACACCCCTTTAAAATTTGCATAGGGTATGTTCAGCATGTTAAAGGTAGCTGGCTCACTTCAGCTCAGTTTGAATACAATTCAGTGTCTACTCTTCTGGCATTTTTTTTCCATTTTAACATAACCAAAGGTATCACTAGAGATTGAGGGAATATTGGGGCAAAGAAGAGGGGAAATATAAATACATAATTTGAGTACTACTTTAGGAAAGCTCTCTGATGTAGTTAAAATTGTAAATACATTTTCAGAAAGTTTTTGGTGGAGCATGATTTTGTATGAACCTGACGTTTTCCATGCAGTTGACAAACAGGCTGTGTGATCACCTGGTGAGATAGTAATATAACCTCACTTTCTCACGCAGGCTCTTCTAGAAAACCCTTTGTCAGGTCTCTCATCATAGAAAGAAGAGAGGTCTTAATGGACTTTGGTAGAGTGAGGATCCCTGTGACAGTCATCTTGTGGCTAGGAACTTTATAACAAAAGGATCTTTTTTTAGTGGTTGGGTTTTTCAATTTATCTGAGTAGTCCTACACATGAATTTTTGCCTTCTTGTAGTCTTTTTAAATGTTTCTAGCAATGACTAGGAACTTGAAGGATAAAAATTATGTTGCAGGTATTATTAATAATCTTTTCTCTGAAATGCACATATGCAAAGCAGCTTTCAACGCAAAATGTATCTTTTGGGGGAGGATGAAATACAGTTTTCCCCCTTTGTGCCTATGTGCCACTTCTTGATACACAGCTTTTAGATGCCCTGGAAGTTAATCCTGTCGGAGCACACCCTGCTGGAGCCAAAGCGGGACACTGCACTAAACAAATCCACTTCTGAAACTACTGAATGAATGCTTTTGCATCTGTATATGTTCTAGTTAAGATCAATTACATCAGATCCTAAGAAATACCAATTTCTAAAATAACCTGTGTATTGCAAATTGTTACAGGAATCCTTCAAATACGTGTTTTGTTATTATGTGTGTCACCTTGCCAGTAACATACCTGCTTCACACAAATTTCATCTCTGATGTAAAGGTTAGTGCTGGTTTTACTAGTGACAGGTTTGTTTAAGGAATGGTTTCAGGCTTCACTCTAAAATACATTAGCCACTGAAAAAAACATCTCACTATTTTTGTAGACTATAGAAAATGATTTGCTTTCATTGTTGATCATGTATTTTTACAGTCTACTACTAGGATTCTGGAAGAGGAAAAAAAAATTAAGAAAGATGTTCAGCAGTGGCTGAAATCCTGGCGCAGCATGGCCTGAATCCCTGCTGCCGTTCTGAGTTTAATCAGTTGTTAGCTTAGGCCCTTCATTGTCACCAGAGCAGAACTGCAGGTTCTTCTATGAAAATACTAAATATGAATGCTTGACTGTATGCATCATTTTACAAATAGATTCTTGCTAAACTGTAAATTAAGTATTTAGATTTTATTTCAGCTTTGCAGCTATTCAGGAATTTAAAAAGAAAAAATCCTCTTTTTTTACTGGTAAGCAAACTAGATTCTTCAAGTGTCTAATGACACTGATTTCATTACATCGGGACTAATGTACTGTAAATGCAGCAGAGTATAATTACTGTCTTTAAGGACATCTTAAGAATGAATTAATTCAGAAATGTAATTCTCACTGTCCCATAACTCCTAACAGTCTTAACAGTTTAATATTGCAGTTGCTACTTAAGGAATTGGAAGCCTATAACTGTTAGGGGAAAGTGATATACTTGTTTTCACAACATTTCAGTGATTTAAATATAACATTATTAATAATTTAACAGAAAATTTTATTCTTGTCGTAGAAGTCTGCACATTAGTCAAAGGATAATGATAATAAAACAAAAGAGTCTTTAAGAAAATATCACAAAAACATTCTATATTAAACTTTTTACTTTTCAAAGTAATTTTATGTTTTAGTAAAATCATGCTCATATCCTTATTTGTTGAATTTTATAGGATTTTTCTCTAAGTACTGTCAAGGCCTATTGCGTATTTGTTTATTAGTAGACTTTTAAGAAAAGTATCTATATGTGGATATATTAACAATTCAGTCACTCCATAGTGAACTTGTTGACAAAGGAATGTGAGTCCAGAATGTCCTTCTGGAAAGGATATTTTATCACAGTCCAGTGGCATTTATCAGATAAAAGTAATCTCAAAAAAAATTCATTCTGGTAGTGTATACATACACTGTAAATCAAGAATCAGATGTTTGCCACAGGCTTGTGTACGAGTGCTCTGTTCTCTCCTGTCAAAGCTGTAGATTACCCACGAGGGTAGAAATTGCCTCAAACTGTGTAGGTTGTGACGATGCAGATTATGTTTCAACATTCAGGTAGAGATTTGTATGTTGGGGCCAGGTAGAAGAAAGGCAGAAAGTTCCGTTTTGTTTTGGCAAGGGTGGCTTGGTAGAGTACTTTTGTTTGCTAGAGAGAGATTAATGAGGTATGGGTATGAGATCAGCAGGGAAAATCTGGACTCAGAAGAAAACCTACAAAATTCTATTTATGATAATACGAGTCTTGTTTCTCAGTGAAATGCCAACGCTTCTTACAAAGAGAAATAAAATTAAGCTCAGTAGTTTCAAGGTTTGGTTTTGGGTATTAGGACACTTTGAACAGTACAGTGCAAGCACCGTGGCTGAAAGGATGTGAGGAGTTCAGTCAAGGAATGTTCAGATCTCTTATCAGATTTTTCCCAAAGTAGCATTTTGTACGTATGTTATTACGAAGCCATTATTCACATATGGCTGTCATCCCATGGCTTCGAACTATATGAAAAGCCCAGTAACAACAATGTCTGTAACATACACCCTTCTCATTCTAACGCTTGAAATCCATGGCTTCAAGGGGATAGTTCTGTAATGATGGGATATTATGTGCTCAGGTGGTCTTTTGATGACAGGTGGTCTCCAACAACAGATGGCCTCAAAGGAGGAACTTCAGTGTGTTTTAGTTTAAAACATTTACACATTTCTTTAAAAAAATTTGAAATGTTATCCTTGTGTAATGTTCTTAAGTATTTTAGACAGAGTAGCCAAGTTATTAACACTGACAGATGATAAATCAGGGCATCCTTTAAAAGGTGGGCGATGGTGATTATGTGGTCTTGGAGCTTGCTTTGATCAGAAGTGACAGGCCTGTAAGGTCTGTGCCACTCAATCCCCCCTGAAGGGAGATCAGCACCTGTTTGCACTTTGAGGCTCCTCTACCTCCCACTGCCTTCCAGCACTATTTCATCTTTTTTAACACACTTGATGTTGATTGGCTTTAAGCAAAGTCATTATTCATTTACAAAACACTCCTTGATGGAGCTTACTCAAAACTGTATTTCAGTTTATAGCAGTGTTTGTGCTCTTACAGTTAAGGTTGTATCAACATTCCCATTATAAAAGCTTTATTTTCAGTGAGCTGCAAGTTAAAATCAGCCTGTGTGCTAGTATTAACCTGGTTTCATGTTTTTGTCCAGACAATAGTATGTATTGCCCATGAATCTGTTCAGCTTGAGCTTTTTTTACATGTTTATCCGGAAGAGACGTATGATCAGGTTTGTGAAACAAACAGGTCCCGGTTTAGTAGATCAGATTTTAGCTTAATAAATACTGTTCCAAGTAGCTTTTGCCTTACTTCTGAAATGTAATGGATATTTCTAGACAGTAGCACAAAACAAGACTTTGACTTCAGAAACGGTTATGACAAATCACAGAAATGAGTCTTCGCTGATTATATAATGTTGTATGTGGAGGACTTTGGTATGGACTTGCCGACCTAGATGCAAATACACACTGCAGTCAGCGGTATCTCATTAGTTAATTCTAGTGTGTCTGAGAACAGATGTGGTTCGTGCCTGTCTGGTTTGGGAGCCCAGTTCTGCCTTTCCTGTAGTAGCAAAGTTAAAGCTTTGGGGAGTTGTACATCAAAGGCAGGACTGAGTGATCATTGTGTGTATTTGTAAGGCATTGTTTAAAAAGGAATTCCTTCAATTTGTTGTCACTAGTTTCTTCCTTCTATTCTTCACGTTCTCCCTATAGATCTGCTCCACTGAAATCAATGGGTGTCCAACTCATTTCAGTGTATGCTTTGAATCAAAATCTCAGGGAAAGCATGTGCTACAGGAAAAGTCATTATTTTTTACTTTTTTTTTTTCCACATCAGAGCATTTTTTTTAAAGTCCTGATATGACATAAATTCATGATATGGAAAAAAATATTAGTGAGTGAAATTATTTCAATTATATTTTCAAAATGTGCTGCTGTGTTAGAATAGACAAAGTATAGTATGTTGCAAACCAAGAGTAATTTAAAAATGAAATACAGAAATATTGGATATTGATAATGTTGGAATGGAGTGGAAATTTTTTTTTCTTAGTTTATTTAGGCTTTTTGAGAGCACTACATTTATATTTATTGTAGAATGCTCAATATTAGTAAATCTGCATTTCCTGCTGACAGGACACCCCGTCAAAAATTCTCTAATTTACATCTTTGTTCATGAGTCTACCCTTTCCAAGGGGAAGTATCCATAAGAACTAATGATGAACAGCAACATTTTGAGTTGACCCTGCAACGTGCTCCTTGTTTCCTCCTTCCTTCACTGATCAGCACTTCTGTTCCCCTTCCCCTCTCTTCCACTGCTGATCTGTCTTTCATCATCTGCATGTGACTTGCTTCTCTAACCCTCCTCTCAAGTGATCCCATCCTTTTAGTCTCTAATCTGCCCACACACAGCTTTCTGTGGTACTGGCCAGTAGCTATGACTGCTTTGAGCTTTTTTGTTCGACATAAACGAAAAGATTTTTCAAAACTTGTGTTTTATCTTTCTTTTTGGATAAGGACTGTGGTAAGAAACAGAGGTTCAAAGTTCTGAGCTACCAAAGGTGCTGATGAACACAGGAGACTGTCAAGAAGAAACTGCCAGTTCTGAGCAGGTGCCTGAAATTTGAAAATACTCTTTTGTTGAAGACAAACATTGTTTGGTTCTGTCTTGTATATTTGTTATTTTATATTTCCTTTATCTGAGACTAATATCTATCTGTGTGAAATAATGAACAGGAAAGGGGGAAAGAGCATTTGATCAATTGATAAAACAGGAAGAAAAAACCCACCTTGCACTCAAAAGCTTTTAGCCTGAGGAGAGGTTTGTATGCCTCAAAGCTTCCAAGTTTTTCCTGGTTATTCCCAGCTGGTCTAATGGAAACATTATATCTGCCTTCAGCCTATCCTTCTCATAGCCTTAGTTCCTCACAGCTATAGCAATGCTACACTTAATACTACATTACAAATAGTAGTGATGAGACTGATTTTGACCTTTATGGTTCTTTAACTTTAAACAAATTTTAAAACCGGACTATGATCGCTCTAATAATTTGATAACATTAGAAGTCATGGTATTGAAATCTGGACCTCTGATACTCTTTCAGTTATACCATTTGTCTTCTTTTTAAGATTTTAGTGAATCTCGTAAAAATATTTTTATTTCATATTGTCAGCGTTTAGATTGTAAATTGATTTTTAAAGAAAGGACAGATTTTTAATGAGGTTTTAGCCTTTTTTATTACTGTAGGTGTTGGGGTTTTGTTGGGTCCTGTCATCAATTTATTTTTTAAATTACATAAAAGAATCTTTTTTTTTCTTTAGGGTATATACTGATTTTAGTAATTAGATATGACACTTTCCTTAGACTCCTCACCCTTTTGCATCCATCTCAATGTGTAGCCTTTTAGTTTCTTCGATAAGCCTTTTGTGTCTGACATAACACATGTTGGTAACATTTTCATAAGTTACTTATTGACAATTAGTAGAGAATAAAAAACAAGCCACATGTCTACATATGATTTTTATGCTAACTTAACTTGATCAGTTTGAAACCAGATTAAAAAAACTAATTAAGTCATGCAATTCCCAGTGTAGGCATGGTGATAAGTATAAAGGGAATTTTAAGGACAGAGCACTGGACCAAGTAGAGTAAATTTGAACCATGGGGGATGGAAGCTCAAGTCTCACTTGAGATGGCTTTGAGCTTGCAAATCTTTTTAGGTGTGTTTAGTAATTTTCCTCTTAGAAATTTTAGCAGCTGGATTGAAGCATAATGTGAGTACCATAAGCATAATGCAATAGTACCATTCTACTGTATCTTTATGAAAATTTAAGGTAATTCATGCTGCCCATTTAGAGAACAACACTACTGCTGAGTTTGGATTTTTATTCACAAACACAGCTCCCAAATTATCTAAGATTTATGCCTTCTTTATGATTTTTGGTAGTTACTTTGCACAAGAGTGGCTGTTGCAAACACTGTCATGGTTAAGAAGGGACAGACAAAAACCTTCTCCTACAACTTAAAGGCAGCTCATGCCAGTGTTTTTGGGGGGCTATCCAAAATTTAGCTTGCCCTTTCCTCTGTGCTCTTTTGTCTTTGAACAGCTTAGCTCTGAATTCTTGGTGGCATGGGACAGACTAGTAGATACATTTTGTTAGTTCTGGGCCAATCATAACCAAGGAAAATGAGATTAGCAAGGGTGGGCCTGTGTTTCGGCTGACTTTCAGTTTAGCTAATCTGGAGCAGTACTGGAGTGCTTGAAATCTTCACTGAAACACATATCCAAAACTTTTAAAGTGTACTTTGGCTGCCTCTTATAACACCATCCATAGACAGTGCAAACTGCACGGTCTACACAGCATTTGGGAAGTGTCTTGCAAAGAAGTAGCTGCCATCCTGGGTAGTATTTTTTGCTTTGTTTCAATCTTGCTACTGAGATAGGAACATAAAGAGTGGACCAAATTTTATGTTTCTTTTCACACTTTGTAAAAGCTCTTCAAGAACCTCCTTTGTGTACCTAACAAGGAGAACTGTGTGAAAGAGACTTCTTGAATGCTGTAGGGTTGTCTTTGACAGCAAATTCCACAATAAAGTAAACACTGGCTGAGTGTATCTATATGGAGTGAGCTGAAAGTTTGCAAATTATGAGTTCCTCCAAAAAAGAACTGAGAAAGAAAATTGAGTATGGGTAGTAAGTAGGCTAAAGATACTGAGAACAGAACCATGGGGGAGGAGGACGGCAGGCACAAACTGCCTCAAGGGAGTTGTCATTATGTAAGTCTTAAAGCTAGAGACACAAGAACTCAACTGCTTATTTTTTGCACATTAATATAATATTGTTCCCAGGAGCTTTGGTTTCCATTGTACTGCTCTGACCCACTACTCTCCTCACAGATACGGAAATGACATTCACAGATTTTGATTCCACGATTCCCTGGTTATTGTGTATAACTGTAGCAAACTTTACAGTGGAATCTGATTGTCTAATTTTATGGACGGTATTTTACACAATTAAAATGGAAGAGTATTACCCTGTTACATCTTTTGATAAACTGAAGTTGTCAATGTATATTTCTTGAAACAAATCACAATGCAGTGACAAGAGAAGGTTTGAAGAATAATCAAACTCAGAACTCCAGCCATTACTGGTTTTGTTAATTAACTTATCTGGGGCAACAGGCTCTCCTGCACGTTGCTTTGAAATTTCCACTCTTAGAGCTCACATAGTTTGGACAGTGAAGGAGTGTATCATGCAGCTCTTTGATCCGTTTTGAAAATTACTCAAAGCCCTTCATTTGCAAGATATGATAAAACCAAAATTTTAAAGGCAGAAAAAGGTATGTTCTTTACTCCTTTTAGCACCCAGATTTGGCTTCATATGGACTGTTGATGGTTACTGACCTTTGAACAAGGTACTTAATGAACCAGATTCTACTTTTATTAAGTGGTACAAGAAACATGAAATGAGTTTGGGGGATTGCCACATTTACAGAATAAAGTGTAGATCAGCCTAAGAATGATGGGACTAGGTCCAAGTGTTTGCTTATTTCATCCCTTGATAATCAGGAGCCGCCCTCTTCTGTGTATGCGCATATTGGAAATATGATGGACTGGAATGATTTTGAGTTTGTCTTCCCCTCCTCAGACTGCCATCATCCACAGGGTTTCAGGCATGATACAAATAACACCAAAGAAGAATCACAGAAATCACAGACTGGGTACTTAGTGGATCATATACTCTCTTGAGAAAAAAAGCAGACTCAATCTATCTATAAGTATTATGTGTTTCCTAGAAAAACAGAACTCTGAAAGCAATAATTTAGAAGTTATTTTGAGAACTCAAGCTTCTGTTTCCATTGTACAAATTCTGCACTCAAATCTCTGCCTGCTAAAACTTCCATGTGTCTCTGGAGCCCAGAAGGCAAACTAATGGTTTTCTTTTTAACTTGAGAATCATAAGGCTCAAAAGGGTTGAAAATGTCGTCGTGACCTTTTTGTGAAACTTGATGAAATTGTTGTGACATGGGTTTGCAGCTTTCATCTCTGCACTGGAACCTGTTCAGATTGAAGATCTCCATTGTGCAATGTCGACATGCCCAGACTCACTTTAACGCCAGTCAGGAGCACAGCTCAGGTCCTGTGGTTTCCAATCCTATGGTGAATCCTATAGTACCTAATCCACAATCCATGTCCATGGAAGAATTCCTCTTCCAGATTGAAGACAACCAGAACTTTTTTCCCCCTTTATCACTCACAGTATCAGTGGAGGTTTTAAATATCAACACTGGCAGTGACAGTTTTTGGTTTTGTGTATACTTTTGTATTACTTTTCAGTAATTTTGAGGTAGAAGCTGTTTCAGTTTGGCAAACCCTGTTAATGTCCTTTTCCTGCAAGTAATCTCCATTTGACTGCATGTTCCCACCTTCTTGTGTTAACGATCACTGTTCAGCTGGGTATTTAAAGCATCAAAGAGTGGCTGTTTGAAATGCAACCTTAAGCAAACTATCCATGTCTACAGCAGAACTCAGAATGCAAGAGACTGACGTTCTGGTTCCTTGTTTGATGTGTTTAACACAACAGACATATCTACAACTTGGCATTTAAAAACATCAACAAAAACAAACAAGTTGGTTTCATTTACATAACAAAAAGTTCCTTGGGCTTGCAGGGAGGTTCCTTTGAAATGCACAATTGCTTCTGTCACTGATAGGAGAGGGATCTGTCTAGTCTGGAGCTCAACCTCTTGTCTGATACACACACCAAAAGGCAAAATTTCAGTAAATTAAATCTGTTCCTTCCACATGCCAGAGCATTTGAAAAAAACCAACTAAAAAAACCAAAACTGCAGGGGCTCTATATTTTTCCTAATGTAGTCTTTTTGAAGCACTGTTCCAGTGCCAGCTTTACAACCGGTTTTAACAAGTACAGAATCAGCTTGTGACCGATGTAGAAGGCTACAATTCATAATACAGTTCCGGTAATAACCCTAGGTCACTACAGTGAGTGATTCATTACTTGTTTTTTCATTATATCCATTCAAAAACATACAGTACTCAAATAGTTGTAGTCTGTGAGTAGCTTAGTAAATGTATATGACAAAATATCCCTTTCTATCATCACAAGTCGATAATACATACAACTCTCATCATGAGACTATTGGGTATGTTGATATTTCAAATCAGTAAATCTTATTTCAAGGCAGGTTTAATCTTTTGGATTTGTACTTTAAATGTACAAGCAGCCCTTCAAGAAACCATGTAGTGACTTTTTTTCTTTTCCTTTTTTTTGAAAAAGAAGGCCTCCCTAAATTATCTCCTTTTCATTCTGATTATTTGCAGAAGTAATTTCTGAAAACAACAAAAGCAATCAGCAAAGCAAAGTCACAAGTTAATGAGAGCAGTTCATGTTAGGAAGGGAATGGTTGGTTTCTATTTGTTTTCTGTGTTTCCCATGGGGTGAGTGACACATGATTAATGTGTTACTGGTATATCTCAGTCCTCTAATGAAAAATAAATGCTAGTACAGTAAAAGTGACAGTAAAGTAATCCCTTGAAATATACTGCGGCACTCTATAGTGCAGAACTTAACAAGCCAGGCCCTTGAGTAGGTCCCAGAACCATGAAGCAGTAACTAAAAGAAGTGTTCAGAATTTACTGAATTTGTTTCTGCTATCTTAGATCTTTATGTGGCTTCAGTTAGTGTAATATCTGATCACCTCAAACTATAACATTTGTTAATCTAAATATTAACACCAAAGCTATATCATCCTATTACACATAGTGAACTGAAATGCAACAGAGTGTAGACAAGTCGTTCCCAGCTAGTGAGGCATGAGCGTGTTAGAAGGGAGGCACAGCTGAATCGCTGCAGGCACTGCGGAGCAGCTGACTCACACAGGGACGGAGGGGTAAATTACCCCCAGCCAGCTGAGCTGGGAGCCACAGTTTTTCGATACAGCATCAACAATATCTCGCATCTGCATGAAGCAGTGGTTCCCACAGGTGCTGTGGAAGAGGTGCTTTGGGAACATAGCAGGAGCAGAGTGTCACTGTCTTTCTGGAACAAGTTAGAGCTGACTGATGATATCTGGCCAGTGTGCTCCCACTTCCAGAAAATTCATGAAGCCGCTAGACTTGTCTCTCATGGGGCAAGCTGATATCTTGATGGGGCTTCTATATCCTCCTGGATTCCTGTGGGTAGTGAGGAACCAGCTTTTTTGTATGAGGGCAAGACTGGTATCTTGCCTCTGTGCTGGCTCTTTCATCTTCATAAATTCAGTGAGAACAAAACCTTGAATTACCAGTCTAAAATGTAGGAGTGAAGCTAAGGCAGAGCAGGATAAGGGACATGGCTTTTGAAGAGGAATTTGAATGCTAGAAAGTTGGAAGAGTGGAGCTTTGTATATTGAAGATATGTGAATGCCTGGTGACTTACTGAATTCTCATACTGTATTAAATATGTGTTATTTCGTGTCTAGAATTTTATTTTCTTATTTTAGAAACATTCACAACATAGTGGCTATGATGAGGTTCTGGGAGCAATCAAAACTTCGTATCATGGGCAATAAAGAGAGCAGATAGTTCTTCCCCTGACAATATGATCGCAACGTACTACACTAGCATCCCCAGTTTAGCACTTCATGGAGTAGTTACTGCACCTCAGCTGTAGATGTTACAATATAACCTTTGATTATTGATGGTTTATCCTGCCAGTGTATAGTTACTGTATAGTGAAGAGATTCTTCATTACAGTCACTCCTTTTTGCTGGAGAAGTTTGATTCATCTGCCAAAATCTAGCATTTTCCACAGATTATCTAAGAAATCTCCCTCAGGAATTTAAGACTGACAGTTTTCATTAGTTCATTTTGTACGTATAGGTGTGATGTTAGCTCTACAACTGAGTTCAGAACTGCAAAAAGACAGGCAAGGACCTATCATGGTTGTCACTGCAGACAGGAATCAAACATTTTCTGAAATTTTCACAGAAAAAGTCATGAAAAACAGATAATGAACAAATAGTCTTCGTTGCAAGATGACGACATCTTGTTTTCAGAGCCATTTCACAGGCAATGAAGAGAATAGCTGAGATGTGCTGCGGTAGAGCCCATGCTCTGTCCAACTCCTAGAAGTCAGATAACTACAAAAGAGATTTGAGGCAGCTGATCCCATCAGTGCAGTGAACCATTCTCATAAAGAAAATAATGAATTATAAGACAAGTTTACAAATTCTATTCTGGCTCTTGTTCCCCAAATAGGAATCTTTAATTTAAAAACATGTTGAAAATTATATGACCACAGTCTATTTATTACACAGCCTGTAAAAATGCTGTAGGTTATTTGAGGTTTTTTTAAAATAAGTTCTCTTTGCTCATGATCCTGGCACAGTCTAGGATTGGTCACGATGCTTTGGGAGTGCCTGTGCCAATCAGAAACAGGGCTGATGCAATTACTGGAAAAGCATCTTTTCCTGTCAGTTAGGAATTTTGTCAGTGAGGAAAAGGAAAAAATGGCCTATGTTTCTATTTTTCTTTTAAACTGCTCCACCTGTTAATTAGGCCACACACCCTCAGCAAGCATAGTATGGACAAGAAAGACTGGCCTCAGTGATCTTAATAACTGCAAAAACCGGTATGTTCTTTGGCTTCAGCAGATGAGTAACATTCATGGACACAGGAAATGTAGGACACTTAGAGAAAGCTCAACTTATGTTTAGGAGGAATGAATAAGTAAAAGGGCCTTACCTCTAGGGATTTACCAGTTATCACTGTGGTTTGCATTGCGTAAGGGTAGGAGGGGAACGATGCCCCTTTCCACCCATCAGTCTCCACCCATGGCAGCATGGTGCTAATGGAATGTTAGGCATGAGAGATAATTAAAAGCATTGTAATAACTGTACAGAATGTGTCACCCTTGCCTGCAGCTTCACCATCATCTCAATTCACACCCTACCCTTTTCTTTTTGCTCCACCCAAGCTTTGGTTTCCTTCACCCACTCATGACTTTTGTGCTATCTTTCCACGCTGGCTGAAACAGCCTCCCACCTCCTGTTGCCTTTCCTCCAGAATAATAACTGGTCTGTTCATCGTTGCACTGCTGTATACATAATGACCAAAATTCATGAAGCTACCAAACACTGATTACATCAGTATCAGCCATAATCAATATTCTTATCTATTAACAACTGACCAAAATATATATGCAGGTAGGATACAAGCCAGGCTACAAGTACATGATACAAGATGAGCAAAACCATAAGAAATAGGCATATTATTAGTGAGGAAACATGGGCTTCAGCTGGTCTATCACCTATGCTGAGTTGATGTTCATGCCAATCCTGTCACAGAGGGCAGGATAGAAGTGACTGGTTTATGACATGGATATCCACATCATGCTCAGAAGAATATGTGACTTGAAGCAATTGAAATGGATTCCCGTGGAATCAGCATTTGTTCAGTAATACTGCACTCATCTGCCTTTTGTTTTTCTAGTACATTGTGCCTTACTAACAAAGGAACAGATTAAAAACAGCCGAGTTCCACAGAAGACATGAGGCTGGATTCCTAGCTAAACTAGGGTTCCTCTGGTGAGCTCAGGCTTTAAGAGAACAATTCCAGTTTTAGGTGGGCCATATTATTTATCAGAACTGAGTGCAGATTTCTACTTTGAATACCCAGTTTTTGGGATGAAATGCATCAGCTTGAGTAAATCAAGGCCAATCAGCTCTTGGCAAAGCTTTAATCAATGATGGACCATACAGAATGATCATACATTTTCAAGTGGATGGGACAGATTCTGTTCTTCCTGATAGCAGTATCATTGAGAGGTAATCCCATCAGCTTCAACAAGGTACATAGATGCATTCTATGGTAGCTGAGAATGGCCTTCGAAAGTACTGTCCTAAGTTAGATGCCATTAAAAAGCAGGCACTGTTTTCCATTCTGAAGCTAAAGAGGTAAAGTGAAATGAGCTCAGTAAGCGTATGGAAGACATCATAGTTCAGGATTCTCAATCTCAAGATTTCCAATCTTGAGGTAGATATTTCACCTGGTGTTTTACGTCATGAGTATTTGATTTACAGTTATCCCACATGGATTTGAAAAGCTGCTTGAACTCTGCTTTGTTTCATGTTTAGTTTTCACAAATAGCTTGGTGTATGGACACTAGCTAACTGTGAGAGACAGGAAGGATATTTTCCATTTTGATGTGTAATTTGACTACTTTTTTTCCTCAGAGGTAATCAAAACTCACTGAAAAACACATTATTCGGTTATTGTTACTTTTTAATTTGGGCTGTTCTGACTATTTTAAAACCATTAGTATTAAATTTTGTTCTTTTGCTATTTTGGGTTTTCTTTAGCTCTTACAAAAGAAATTCCCTTCCTATGCAAACTATAATCTCATCACATCTTTCTGACAAGTTTGCCTAAATGCTCTGGTCCATTCTTTTTCTGAAAACAGAATGGAGTAGAAATATTGTCATCCTCAGGGTGTACAATGTGAACTCTATTTTTTACTTTTTTTTTCTCTTTAGTTCGTCACAACTAATCTCTATGGAAAGCCCAAAATTTCTTTTTGCATCATGCTTCTAAACACCCTTTTCTGTCTGTCTTTGAAGCACTGGAGGTTGGCCACAGCTTGAAGGTGGATTTGGCAAGTGGTATTAAACTCTCACAAATGCCTGGCTGATGAGTCTTGCTCACACACCCAGTTAGGCCGATTGCCTGATTTGGGGTCAGGAAAGAAGGCATTTTCTCTCAGATCGGACTGGCAGAGATTCTTGAGGTTTTTAGAATTTTTTTTTCCCCTCCTGTAGTGTGCAACACACACTTACTAGAGCCATCTAACAAATACAGTGCTTAGCAGAGGCATACACCACTGGTTATACACTTCATCTTTTGTGTCCTCTTTCTAATAGTAATTATTACTGTGTCCCTCAGTCTTTTACTTCAGGTCTAAACTTCACTATGTGGTGGTAGGAAGTGTCTGTGAAAGGTAGGGAGTAGCAATTTTGTGGAGCCTTCTGGATGAGCATCTATTGCATGGTTGTCTCTGACCGCGGGATTGTGGACTTGATTCAGATGCTCTTTTCTAATAACAAGCTCCTATGTTAAAGAAAAAAACTGTTGGAAATAAATATGGATATTTTTACCATTATGAAACTAAACAATTGACCTATTTATCTTTGGATTAAAAAGAGGTATTTTGCAGATATAATCTATTGGTTTTAAACTCAGATGATCTAGAATTTAATAGAGAGGGGGAGACATTCTGGGTCAGTACTAAGTTTTGTCTTACAGTAGAAGTCTTCAGAATTCCACCCTTTCTGATATCTGTAAACATGGCAATATCTGTTTCTGCAGATGGCTAGTTCCCAAGTGAGAATGACTAACCCCACTTCACTGCCTACTCCGGTTACCGTGTGACACAAGAGAATCACCAGGTGACTCAGCCTATATAAGGATCCAGAAGCCTCTAGGCCTTCTGTCCTTTGATTTAATTACTAGATCTCAGTGAAAGTATGGGACATGATTATGAAGGCTGTTGGTACCACAAAAATGCAAATTGAAGTATGCAGATTACCTAGTTACATATGCAGGCAGGTAATTTAGTTGGTAATTGCTCCAATTACAAATTCAGATGCAAGCATGTGTAGATGCAAGAAGAATGTTTAAATTTCTTTTATTTGAACATTTTGAACTCTGTGTACAATCCTACAGATACCCAAAGTACTGGTAAAACTTTGGCGCATGTTCTGTCTTCCGTGAGATTTTTTCTGCTTCTGCAATTTTGTAGATCATTTCCCTCACAGAATTATGTGCTGCAAAGTGCATTTTCTGGATCTCCAAGAATGAACATTGACCTCATTCTGGGGAATATTGCATATTTTTTTCTATTCACTTTCTGTACAACATAGATTCCTTTTGGACTTTGATGGATTATGAGAGCAATGTCTCTTCTTTTCATCATTCTTAATAATGAATAATAAAAATACTCAACATCATCTATGTTCTGTTCTAAGCAGCTGAGTACTTCACGTAAGTATTTGGTAAACAAGATTTTTCTAGTAGTTCACTTTTTGTTGGTTTTATCCACATTAAAATTTCATCTGCCAGGTGACTTCTCAATTAATGTAGCATTATGTAGTTTACATAAACAATATTGATCTTCAAGCATATTAAAAAAAAAAGGTAAAGAGGTAACCAAAGCATATTCAACTGATGCAAAGCTTCATTGATTTTGTAGGAGATTCCACAGTTTTCATCACCTGAACATTTCACTCCAAAATATTTAAATGAATTTTTCATGTGGTTTACTTTGAAAGTAGACACTTGTATAGAATCTTCTGCTTTTTTTCTGGCTCATTGATTTCCACAGTAAATGCACCAGCTGCACAGTTAAATAATGCTTTTCTAACTACCAATCCCCTACATTCAACTCTGACTGTAAGAGCTAAGCAGGATTCTCTCCATTTTGTACATCATCACTGTAATTAAAGCCTCATATGCAAGATTATACTTTTAGTAATAGCCCTGTATTACACTGATCTCATCAACACTTGAAAAGTTCTTTTGCAATTAATGATTTTGCACAAGTGTAAACAACTGTCCTGTGATGGACAGAAAGATAACGACTCTGACATTACTTAGGCAGCATGGCCAAAACAGAAATTATGAGCTAACTGACTTGATTTCCTCTTTTTTTTTTTTTTTTTTTTTTTACTGAGTAATGATTTCATTTTGGTGTTGTTTTCTTTTTAATCCAGAATGCTAGTTTTTTGTTTTGTTTTGTTCTTTTTAGCTCTTACAAAGGACACTCCCCTTTTATCCATGTTAAAATCTCAACAGTGCTTTCTGACAACAGTTTGCCTATAAACTTTGATGCTTCCTTTCTTTTTGTCATCCTCACCAACATTTGGGTGTACAACCCAAACTCTACATTTGCCTTGGCTTTTTCTCCATAGATCATCACATCCAAGCTCTATGGAAAAGCTTAATTTTCTGCTTGTAAAATACATCTAAAATCCTTCTTTTCTTCCCTATATACACGGGTTAAATGTAGATTCCTCATATTGTATCTTAGTAGGTATAACTTCTTTCTGCCCGTACCAATGAATTCCATCTTATCTCAGTTTTATCATCAACACATTACTGCAGAGATTATCTTCCTGATTTCTTGGTTGGATTGTGTTGTGGCATGATCTGCTTGTGGCTTGCCTTTACAAGATGCCCCTTCTCCACCACTTCAAACACTTACAAGGCTCTGTGTGGATTTCATTACCTAACATCTTTCACACGCTAGCTAGGTGTCATATCCACAACTACTCCTTTTGATGTCACCTTTATCACTTAAGTATTATTTTTCAGTTAAGCCCCTTTGCTTTTTTGTATTACCTCTGTGTACAGGTGGAGCACCTCTTAAACATCTCCTGAGTAATTGCTTTGTAATCCCTGTAATATCTTTTAAAATGTCTACTCGTCTGTGATGTCTACACAAAAATTGTATTGGTTAAACATCTGCTGTAATATGATTGCTTCTTGTTGTGCTGTCCAATATCAGTGGCCAGATTCCATGTGTTTTTCCTGCCCATCATCTTCCATAAACTCTCTGGGAAAAAGAACCCTCAGTTCTTTTGTACGTGTTAGGGCATTGCAAAGTGGATTCTGATCCATCACCAAGGCTCCCTAGCATAACCACAATGAAAATAATACATTATTGTAATTATTTAGGGTAATTGTGTGACAACTGGCATTGTGTTTGGTAAGCTGGCTAATCAAATCTTCTGCTTCAGGATAGCAGCTGATTGCCACTCTGATTGAGAAAGAATTATTGTATCACTTGTAAGCAGCCTTACAAAACCAGTCAGGTGCATTCTTTCTTTTTGCTTCCCTCTAAAGTATTTGTTGTGTTTCTGAGTCATAATCACACTCCATCACATTAAATGCTTTTTCAGAAGTGACAGTCTGTAATAGCTCTTCCCCTATTGTCCCAACCTAGGCCCCATTCAACTCTATGGCAGTTTTAAAACCGCTTTGAAAATCCCACCCTTTGTCACCTGACTTTAATCCTGTTCATCAATATGGTAACAAACCCTTAGATATGATTCAAGTATAAACTATGAAAATTTGTAAAAATTCTCACAGCTGCATGAGTCTTAAGGTTTTGTTCCCTCTTGATTAAATATTTGGGGTTTTTGCTTAGCATTCATTAATGCCAAAAGAGCCTTTGATCTTTCTTCCACTAGGGCGTGGAATCAGCCTCTCCTTAGCCAGCACCAAGGCTAAATGGGTACTGAATTACTTTTGATTACACAGCTAAACCTCTTTAACAGAAGAAGGATATTTTGTTTACTTATCTATATCTGTAATAACTGGCAGGTGTATCAGAAGCTTGTGGAGAAACTGTATATTGAGGGCCTTCACCTACTTAATAAAACTTAGATACCTTTTTTGTTTTTCAAGGTATAAACTTTTTACACAGCATGGTCAATACAGCCTTCTAAGGTGGAAGGCCAGGCATTCTGAATAAAGAGCTCCATAGTCAAGGGAGAGCCGCTAATTTAGTATGAGCATTAAACAATTCAAGAAAACAACTAATAGGAAGTATTTCCTGCCTTTGTGGAGCCACAGATGTGAGCTGGAAGGCTCTGAGTCAAGCTCTATTGAAACAAGCTCTTTCTCAAGTGCTATAGATAGTAATGCTTCTTTTAAATGGCTGATTTAGTAAGACATGAGGGAAAATATAGAAATGGAACAGGAAAGAAAGGAGAGTGAGAAGGGGAGCAAGAAACCAAAACCAGGACCTGATCTGCCCACCTTTACAGTTTTGCTCTGCATTTGGTCTTCAGCATGAGTTTGGCACAGCGGAAAGTAATGTTCTTCTTGAGATGGTGAGTGCTGAGGGGAACTGCAGCACAAGACAGGTTTTTAAGGTTTTACACACAGTGAAGTGCTATAGTGCTGTGTGTTGTAACACCCCTTTGCTTAGACCTTACTTTCTGTGCTAAAGCCTTAGTCTCTCTGGCCCAATTCCTACATTTAAAGGTGGGATGACAGTATTGTTCATCTTCACTGGAGGGAGACAAGGGGAATCGCATTCATTAAAGGATGTGAGGATCCTATTACTATGGTAATGGAGACCATATAAATACATAGGAGAGACAGAAAAGCTATTATATGGTAAGAAGTCAGCCATTCTAATTGTAAGTGTTAAAGGGTTGACAAAACTGTAGATGGGGTTTGAGACCCATTTTTAACTTGTTATACTAAGGAAATAAGTTTTATATATTCACAATGTTTATCTGTGCCCTCCTTAGATTTCTGTTCACCATATTAGCTAATTTCCACTAATCTTAAAAGAAGCGTGGACATCTGAAGAACTTAAATTCCCACACATTTCAGGAGTTCAGCAGTCAGAGAGTAGAAGGCAGGGAAGGCTCTGCTCTCATATACTCACTTTAGGCAGCCTGGTAGAGCAGGCCTATCTCATGGCTACATACATGCCAGTTGGTTAACCAGTACAAATGTAGATTCATGCCTGTCAAAGCTTTTCCTATTTCTTGTTCATCCAGGAGGGCAAACAAAGGTAGCTGAGGAATGCGGGAGAAAGCTGTTGTGGGGAATCAAAAAGGCAATGAGAGAAAATAGGGCATATTGTGGAAAAGGATTTAAGGCATGGCTTGGTCAGGTAGTGAGTGGATCACTGGAGGTATTGCAAGGGTTGAATTTGTTCTTACATAGAGGTATTGTCCCTGGTGATGGAGGGAGGCAATATGGAGACAGGCATAGGGCCTGCTTTTTGTTCATTCTGGAAAAAAGGGGAAAACACAAGACAGAAAACTGTAAGTTTGGGGGTTTTGGTTTTGCCTGTTTTTTTTCCTATGAGAACATTAACATCAGAAGAAAAAAAAATCAAGAAGGAAAACAGAAAAGGGACAGATATTGTAGATCTCTACAGTAATTTAATAATTTATCTGTACTTTTCAATATTCAACAAATTCCAAGCTCTTATTAACTCTAAAGTCAGCATTTTTACCAAAGAGCAGCTGTTACCCTGTAAACGAACCTGCTTCTGTGTTAGCCTTGCCATGGCCTAAATTAAAGAATTAGAAGCAGCAAACCTACAAAAATGGAGACATGGCCATCTTTTATCTCTTTCGCCTAAGTTATAGAGGAACTTCAAAGTCTAACTAAAACAAATTAAATATTAACACAATTAAGCACATGTGATTTCATTTAATTTTTTCCTTTAGTTAAAGTGAGGTTATTAATGCAAAGAAATTCTATTAATTCAACCTCTGAGTTAAAATCAGAAAAAGTTAGAAAATCCTAGAGTCACCATAATATAGCTTATGAACTCCCAAGCTTTGCTTTTGAGATAGCTCTCTTTTCATGCAATTCTCTTGGAGACAGGCTAGTTCCAGCTGTTTACGAGTAAAATATGTTTCTGGTTGTGGAAGAAGTTGTATTATTAACTTCCACTGTCTGTACCGAGGCAGAACAGTCTGCTCAGCTACACAAGTCCAAACAAGTAAACCGTAAGTACAGTGGGATACCACTGAAGACAAATGTGTTTGAACCCTACCTCCTCCTGCTGCCCAGGAAGAGAAGCTGCACATCTGGGCTATGCCTGAGAGGAGGGAGATTAAGTTTTGGGAGTGTTTGGAGAGGAGGGGAGTCCAGAGATGGAGCCAGGCGGTAAATGGCAGAGGCTCAAAATGACTGTGTTTATATGGATTGTTAACAGGCTTGTGATCCTTGCTGGCAAACATCACTTTAAACTGTTTTGATTAATCCTTTTCCTAAATCATTCTAATAATAGTCAGCAAGTTACATATTAAGGTATGTGTGATATACCTGCCAAAAGTCCTTCCTGTCATGCACAAACATGTATTTCACACATGCAGCTGGGGTGAAAGCATAAGAATGGACCATTCTGAGAGCGGAGGTTCAAAACGTTTTCTGCTTGTAACACTGTAAAGTACTCGGAAAGTAATTAACGACTTAATTCTGATACAGGAAGTCTGAGTCCTCAGGAGGACTAATTTTAGGTTTTCTGATCATACTCTGAAACTGGGACAGGACTACTCTCTCCTTGCAAAATGTTCTGAAAGTACTGAGCATCTGTCCTGTCCATCCCATTTCAAATATGAATCAAATGATTTTCAGATAGATGAGCTCTAAGGATTAAATGTTTTTTTGTTCAAAATAATTTAGCACAGAAGTGATACCAATGGAGACATAGGTCTCTTTCCAATCCTCCTGCATTGCTTGTCAGCATTTTCACATAGATCCCCTGCAACACTCAACAGTTATGATGCCAGGAATGATTAATATTTGGGTTTATTCTTGTATTGTTTGTGCTACACAGAGGCTTACTCTGTCACAGACAGAATAAATGAAATCAGCCTGTATGGGATGATTAGCCTATACAATTAAAGCCACTCAAGAAGCTGAGATCATCCATTCTGACACAGGCACTGTCTCACACACACGCACTTACACAGAGAAAAGGATCTTTAGCTTACCAGGGAACAAAGCTTAGTATCACATCCAGCAGTCCCCATTCAAAATCCAAAAAGAGGATGCTATCTAAATTCCTGAGACTTTCAAGCTAGTTTGTTGGATGCTGTAGATGCAAAAAGCCCTTTGATGATGCAGTCACTTAGTTGAGGGGAAGGGAACGGCAGCTCTTGAGTTACCTGCAAGTTCTTCAAACAAGACTTTCTTTTTTTTCACCTCCGCATACTGTTAGCATGTGGTTCCATGTCCTGTTAGAATAGGTTGAAGAAATTCTCATTTCTTCTTATTCTTGGCCCCTTTATTCTTTTCTTCTGAATCAGTGCTTTATTTTGGTTGTGTCCCAAAGCAGAACTGTGACATTTTCTGGTTTAAAAATAGTAACTGAGGAAAAAGTAGAAACAAGATTCATTTTTTGTTGGTTTTGCTTTCAAAACTGATACAGGATCTGGTATAGAGCACAACCATCCAAACACTAAATCGGCAAAATGGAATGGATGTGATCTGTGATGAACACACAGAAATGAGTGACTATTGGAAGGGAAACCAGGAATTTCTTTTGCTGGACTTGTGGCCAGTGGAATAGTAATACAGGCTCATGCATGGCCTTATACTGCCATGTTTGTGGATTGTCCCCTTTAGGCTACTTCCGTACACTAGAATTTTTAGCTAACAATTTTAAGAGTTGTTTTAATGGATCATTACCATCGTTACCTTCTGCTACAGTGAGTAACTGTGAACAGTACACCAATAATTCAGGAGCAAGAATCTTAAAGAAATAAAAAGGTTGAGGATAGGGGTTGTAGAAGGGCACAGAAGGAAGGAAGTGACCTCTGGAAAAATAAAGGGCAGTAGGGTCATTACACATCAGAAATAAAGTGAGTAAACAGCATAGCTTTCATTCAAATTTTGGATACATTTACCTTCCCCTTTCTTTATACAGTTACAGATATATAGATATAGATACATTTAGCGCTCCTGCTACCATTCACATTGTTATCCGTGCCTCTGAGTTTCGTTTCTGGTTCAAGACATCAGTGTGCTAACATAGACCAAAAAGACCGTCTCTGCCCTAAATAACTTTTTCTGACTAGTACAATATGATATTAGCAGGGCTTTGCAGCTACAAGAATCAGCTGTAAAAGGATGTTAAATCTAGGACACTGCAAAAGAATCTAGTGAAATAAGGGGAGGGATGGAAAGGGAAGGAAGGAAAATGAAACAGTAAAGATTATCACTGGGAAAATATGTCCCACTTTTGAGTTTTTTTCTCCCATGTACTCCAGTAAGAAAAGAGCACAGGTGAAAATGAAAGGGAAATACTATAAATCATATCACAAAAAATGGCAACATGACAATGTGAAAAAACCCAGTGATATTGTTTGTGAGACAACCACTGTAGCAATCCTGGGAGACAGCACTCCGGACACAGGTGTTCATTTAGAGTAGGGTAAAATTAAAGGCAGTATTTGTCCTACCTGACAGAGGGAATAAAGTGAGTGTACCAAAACCTGCTGTCCTACACACTGATGGAAGGACAAAACAAAACTTGGCACCAGCAGCCTCTCATGTTTGAAAATTACTGAAAGTGTAATGATGAGAGCAAATGTTAAGGAACGCCTAAACAATTTGGCTGAGGGGTGTGATATATCTCATTATGCCATGGTAGGTAATGACTTAATCCAAGCATGCTTTGAAACCAATTACAAATCTGTTACTTTGACTTGAGCATTAAGAAGTCTTATGGAAAAGCCCAAGTGCAAATTTTAGAGCGATGCAAAAGTTTTGCTTGTACAGCTAGGTCAGGTAGAGCAATGTATTGGCTAATGTAAATTTTTCTAGGTTAGAACACCTTCAAGGAGATTGTATAATATACAGTGGCAAAGATATAAATTGTCTAAGGGATTAGAAAGACAGTTAGGGCAAGACTGAATCACTCACTGCCAGATGACATGCCTGCCCAGGACCCAGTCCTTCACAAACTGTTATGACAGTGTAATGCAGGTCTCCACCCGGGGGATCACTGTTTGGCACAGTCACACTGTAGTAATAGTACTACCGCATGGGCTGAAGTGGAGTTTTCCCTGTCATTGATCTGAGCTGCTGAATTCCCACATTTCAGAAGAGGTTACCATCTGGATCAGCTATTGCATATGACTGTAAAATAAAAATATTCATTATTTTCGTAGCTCAGATCCAGCTCCTGTCTGCTGGGAAAACTCAGTGCAGCTTAATTGAGTGAGTGGGATGGTACCGGTAAGGAACCGAACTTCTGATAACTTAGTTGAAGCAGAATACTTAATATTCACCAGATTTTACCGGTACATCAGTAGGAACGGGAGTTTCCAGGTGACCCAAAGTAGAGCTTGTTGGCCCAAGAACACATCCATATTTTTCTTCCAGCTGTATCTAACAGTATTAGATACTACCTCTTCCCATGAACCAGGTCTGTCCACCCACTGTGAGGACACTGCAGAGCTCTATGCTATTGCATCAAGTGCAAGCAGATGCTGGTCTAAGTTATTAACTGTCACTTCCAATTCAACCTGACAAGAATGAGTTAATGGAGGAGCTCCATTACAATGGCAGACAGGAAAATAAAAGCCACACTGAATCCACTTTTCTTGTCTCCCTTGTTTTCAAAGACAGTGCTACTGGCATAAGACAGAATGACTTGTTCATTCATTTACTGATAATGCTTCTCCCTTTGGGGGTGAGACACAGCTACTTCATGGATATAGAGTAACTTATTCAACCACAAAGAGAAACCTCTTCCTTCCTTTAAACTGTTCTCAGACTACCAAGGCAGCTACTGATGATGACCTACATATTGCTGGCTACTTTTCTCACTAATAGCAATTGAAAAACGGAGATAACAATCTTGTTTTTTTCAAGTGCATAAGATCTTATTGCTTTCATTCTCGTTTCTGTAATATTTGCCAACTAAAACTAAGGGATGTATTGTACTGGGTGAGTCTACACCAAAGAATTTTAGAAAATGCTTGACCTGGGGTATGATCTCTGTATTTATAGTTATGAATACAAATTAGCAGGTTTAATAAGCCAGACAGAGAGCATAGAACAAAGCTGGTCTTCAGTTTCACTGGTGGAACTGTAGAAATCTTGCATTCAGACCAAGAAGTTCACTATGAAATGGAATAACTAAGAGAAGGCTTTTGCCTACTAGTTAAGCTTTGATGAAATCACAGGGCTTTGTTGTCATTTCTCTGTGCTGATTTTGAATTACATAGACCCGTGTCAGATGATGTGCATGGTTCCTCTCTGACACCTTTCCAAAGTTCAGTCACAGATTGTACTGTCAAGTATTTGAGGAGTGGCTGTGTCTTAGACCACTGTCCTGCAAAAGTTCCTGCATTTATTATATATTTAACATTTAAATAGTTCTTCAAGAGACTTGAGAGAAATTTCGTACATGTTTAAAGTTGAGTATATGTGCAAGAATTTGTAAGTGTGTGTGTGTATTAGTTGTCGTGCATGTTTTTCTTCTGCACCCACAGGATTTTGCATTGTAAAGTGAGGATTTAGACAGTCAACATTTCTGCAGATACTTAGATTTAACTACAATTGCAGTATGGCAAATGGCATAGCAATATAGTGAAAGAATGAGTATGTCTTGTTTTGGAAGTTTTCTTCATGCCTTTTACTCCAAATGTTTCTTTTGAAAGCTCATTTCTTTAATGGCTGCTACTTCCACAAAAATGCTAGCTAAGTGTTGGGAATACGCACTTAGGCACTAGACATGATCAAATACAACATATTTCCTCATGTTCATGCTCTGTGCCCTGTATGTTGTAAGAATAATTGCCAATCCCAAATCTTACTCCATTACTACAATATTGGAGCACCTTGACACCAGCTTTTCTTTTCTGATACCTAACAGATCAAGAAAAATCCTTGGAAGATCACCATCCTCTTTGACTTTTTTCTTGATACTGTCTTGTATTTTTAGCTGACATCCGTAAAGATGATGTATTTATGTCTTTAAGCCCTTCTGCTAATCTTTATGAAGCAGTTACACCCATGCACAACTTCAGCTGAGCCATTAAGTCAGCATCATGCATAGTGTTACAAATACCACCTACACCAGTTCCTGCAGGTGGTTCTTAAATTTCAAAGACTGTCTGACAGGACTTCTTAAAAATGGCCCTTCAATTTCTACCTAAAACTCATTATCATCTGGCAGTTCATTCTGAGGCTCAGCCCACTGGATTTTTTTTTTGCTGGGGCAATGTGCGTTAAAAACCTGAAAAAGCACGAATTCTTTTGAAAGTAGCAACATCCTGCATCCCCTTGAGAAGTAGGTACATATAGATTGAAAGCTATGTGCTCTTTAAACTCTCTCTAGTCCCATTTTTTTCTTCCAAGTTGCCCTTGATTTTGCCTCTTTGTTGCTGATTCCTCCCCTCTCCCTTTAGTACTGTCCCTGATTTATATGTCAGTGCTGAGTGCATCTGATCAAAACATGGCAAAGTTGCTGGCTCAGCACTCGCAGCAGGGGATGGGAGAAATGGGCTATGTCTAATCCTACTTTGTAATCACTGTCACAATGCTGTGACGCTGCCACTTGGCAAGTAGGAGCAACAACGGAATTTGGAGGAGATAATGACAGGTGCTCATAGCGCATCTAGGACAGCACAGGAAAACAAGTTTTTTAACTAACCCGCTTAGACTTTAAAATAAAAAACACATTAGTTTCAAACAACAACCTACCATTAAAGAGTGTGCAACATATTGCATGCGGCAGGAAGATTGAGCAGGCTCCAGAGCAATGTCTGGGTATGTGATTGTACTAAATTATATCTCTATTCAGTTCTGCTTAGAATGAAGTAGCTCTAAGAAGCTCAACTAGGTAGGGTGGTGATTTTTTTTTTTTAACTTCAGCCTAAGAAAATTTTGTGGGAGGAGTCACTTTGGAAAGGTGGGAAAGCCTTTACCCTCAGGTTGCCTCAGTAAGAAGCTCCCGCTGTGATACTTGAAAGCCCAATAGACATGTCTGAATTTATAATACACTCTTGAAGTATTCATTCATAATCCTGTAGGGATTTTCAAAGCCACAAAGAGGATGTACTTCTTTTAACTGGCTACAGGGAAAATATTAGTTCCTGCTGCAATAAACAAATAGTCTATTTTGGTGCAAAGGAAAAAATTTGAAAAGTCAGAGCAAAGGAAGGGGAACAGTTATGACATTCTTGGACGTTTCTGTTTTTCTAAAAGACGTGATACACTATGAACTCCTATTTTCTCCTCATTCTTTACTCACTGAAACTTGTGCTTCACTGGTGTAAATCAAAGTCACTATTTTCATACCAGGTAAAGTCTTTCGTCAGATTACTGTACAATTAAAAGAATGGGAATACTAAGCTACAAAAAAAAAAATGGAAAGGGGGGGGCTATTTTTCACTTGGATCATTTGTCCCCCCAATCTCCAGGCAATTCTTATCACAGGAGAGAATAGGTGGCATTGCACTGCTGCTTCATGCAGCCACTTCGGTCTGCTTCTACAACTTTGTATGGGCTTGTGCAGGCAAAGTAATTATGGTCAGCAAACACAGGCCTCCAAGAAGATGGGCCAGAATGGTGATGAGGAGAGGCTAGGAGCAGCAGATTCCTAATACAATGGGATTCTGTTGCCATAAGATTACAGCTGAGTTTGTGTTGCTGAAAAAAATAAATTAGTCATTTCTATTCACTCTGTCAATTCCTAACCCGTGTCAGCAAAGTACTCCTGCAGACTTTTACCTCTTTTGCAGCACGCTGGCACAAGCCCTAATAAACATCATGGATGTTGGAATTTAAGTAGTATATATCCTTTGTGCTTCATGCTCACATGAAGTGAATTTCATAAATGAGCACAGTCCATTGCCAGCAGCTGAGGTGGCTGCAAACTCTACGCTTCTACTGCTGAAATTGCCTATATATACTCAGTGGGATTTTACCCTTCCGACTGTTTGCCCCACACCTTCAACAACCCTGCAGTGGAAGTGAGATGTATCAAAGTGTGCTCTTAGCTAACAAAAGCCTACATCTCTACCACCAACACATACCATCATTATGAAAGAAGGGGCCTATCCCATTCACATTTATTTTGATTTCTTGGTGAATGATGTGATTTGCTTTTAGAAATAGAGAAGGAACCAAATTTAGATTTGTTCTTATACTACTCTTATTTATCTGCTCTAGATTTTTTCAAATACTTCTTAATCTGTGCTTTAGATAAGGCATGACAGCTACTTAAGTTTAGCCAGCCGTAACAACGTAACACCCCAGCATAGGAAATGAGAAAGAACAGTTTATCTAAGTGAAACTACAAGGAAGTTTTAAGCAAGCACAGTGTAACTTTATCATTTTGATGAAGAGAATCCAAAAAGATTCACTCAGAAGTGAGTGCACAGCACCTCTGCTCCTACTGAAAGTGCCAACGAATCCTCTGATGGCCATATGTGATCAGGACCAAGTTGAACTTGTTATGTCACCACGTTTCCTGTGGCACAAGTTGTTTTTGCTAGAAGTCTGTTAATCCAGTATGGAGTCAATCCAGCTTTGTTAAGATTGTGAAATCAGAGCCTGAGGTGGAATAGGTGCAGATCATACTGTTTGCCCACATCAGAGATCCTTCACAAGATACCTATCTAAGAGAAGATACTGGAGAGAGAATTAACCTACTTGAATAACTAGTGGTTTTAACTGCTCTGAATTACAAAAGGTTTCCCTGAAGAAGGGAACTCAGGTTTCCCTGGATGACCATGCTTTAATTATACATCAGTACAGGGACAACATTCTTATTGTTGCGTTGTAATTTTACATTCTGTCAGGCTTAATGAATTAACATGCACTGCAGCCCAGTGAGAGGGCTTACAAACACATATACAGTAGTCACCAGAATAAATATGACGTTATAAAAGCTTGGGGCAGCAGAGGGGAAATCGGTGGACTAAGCTGAGCCTCCTTATCAGCAGAGGACAAGGTTTGTTAAATCAACAGTAAATAAAAAAAGCACCCAGAAACCAGGTAAACGGCTGAACTGCAGACTGCAATGTAAGCACTTCAAATTCACCAAGGCAAATTCACTTTGCCATCTGAACCTCCCATCGCCCAATCTTCTCTTACCTTATTTAGAAGCTGAGTAACAGCAGGGTCTTATCTTGGGAAGTCACTCTCAGCTCAGCTGGGGAACAGTATAGTGGAAGCAGCATTTTCCTCTATAAACACGTTAATTGGAGTCCTTTTTCCTCACTCTACATGTGCATAACTTGCAGCACAAATGGGAGCTATGCAGGCTTGTCAGTTTGCTGGAAACATCCTTTCTTTGGGTTGTGCAAGTTCAGCTGCCTTTCATTATGTATACATTCATCAACTTAAAACAATTCACTTTTCTCCTTTAAAATAATTTTCTTACTTCTCCTGTAGTAATACAGGGATCGAGATGAAACCTGGTATGTCAAGTCCACATTCAAAATGTCATCGCTGGTTGTTACAAAAGGCAGAACAAGGCACTTGGCTGTTGAGTGATACTTGTATTTGCAGCACTGAGCTTTATGAATGAGGATGGTCAATGAGGAAATTAAGATTTAGGTTAGAAGATGCTAGAGATTAGTAGGTACTGTTTGTACTGCAGAAAGCAGTCCATTTGTAATGACTTTATAAACTAATGTACTTATACTTAATTCTGGATTTTACAGTATGTTTGGGTCACTAGCAGGTTGAAAGGTGCATGAAAATACAGATGCAGGAAATCGACAGCAAAATATACTGGCATTTATTCTGCTGCAGATTTTGCTTCCAAGCCCCACTGAAAGAAAAGTTGGTCATTATGCAGGGTCCAAGCCAAGCGTGCATATGCCAACCGATCTTTATTTTCGGAGATACGTAGGCATTTTACAGCTGTGAATCTCACCCTGAGAACAGAATTTGGCCTGTTTTTCTACTCTTTATAAACTGGCTCCTTTCCTGAAATCCCAGACATTTAAACTGTTCCTTAGCTGCCTAGACTGGAAAAGTTAACAGTAAACAAGTAACAAACTGGTTGTGAGCAGCTTCAATTTTCGTGCATGTTTCATGTAATAATTTTCTGTCTTAGTGAGCTTAAGTCTACCTTTAAAGCCCTTAGTATGAATTCTGCTATTAAATCTTCAGTAGGAAGTCTTTTTTCTTTCTCCTTTAAACTACTTTGGATTAAAATAATTACATTTGTTTAATATGTGATCAGAGACTCACCTGACCTGCCTCTGCAAGAGATTTGACAACGCCCAGGTCAGTATTTTCCCTAGTAAGAAAGCTCTTTGTACAGCTCACCCTGGGAAGCTGCTGAAAAGCCTGTGCTTCAGCTAATAACCAGATTATTTTTTGCATTTGTCAATTAGAACTTCTGTGGTGCTTGAATGGTGGAGGAAATGACTGCAAGTGCAAAATGAGCAAAGCAGAAAGGATGAATATTTCAAAAGACAAAGATTTTCTCTGTCACAATTATATTGCAGCTGCCCTGAGCTGACCAGACCTCATTGATAATGTAGGGAAGTATCATTTGGGGCTGTTAGAGCCAGATTACAAAGTTAAGTGAAAGCAAACTGGAATCCTGACTTCAGTTTGAAAGAAAAAAATTGTCTTTAGATGCATACACGTGGCAGCCACAGATGTAGATAAAAGCTGCAGATATGCCTCTAGGAATATAACTTAGTCTATGGATTCAAAAGCTTGCATCGTAGGCAGAGCTGGTATTGCAACCTGCTATTAAAGGTGACCAACATTAGCCATAATATGATCCTGTGCTAAGAAATCTGATAAGATTTACTTTGAAACACTCTAGAGACTTTATACTTGGGAGTGAGGACTTGAAATTTGGCAGGAGGATGTTCTTTGCATTGTGTAAGGGCTCTTTGCTTTTCCTTTGAAAACTCACATTAAGTTATCAAAGATAAAAGCACTGGAGCTATTGCAATTCACACACATGCAGCAGAAACTTGCTAGAGTTTATCATCCAAAGCCTCTAAAGATTTATGAGCAGTATGAATACCTGAATCTCTCACCGAGTCTGGATTTGATTGAGCTATCCTTTCACCTGCTCTATCCCTGAGACTGACTGGACAAAGAGAATACTGAAAACTAGAGGGGGAGGTGGGTACAGTGTCAGGAGAAAGCAGAAGTGTCAAGGTGAGAAGGAGACTGAAGATCCTGGAGAATTTTAATTGCATAAAGATCTTGATAAGACTGGAATGATGAGGATAAGGAGACTGGCATTTGGAGTCAATGGGACCAGGGGAAGAAGAATTCATGAAGAATTTAAAGTGTGTTTAATCACAAGCTTGCAGGAAGAGGGAAGATGGTTTCCTAGTTGAGGAAGCTGTCCTGGTGAACTGAATTCCGCTGCAGAATGTAATGCCAGTGCAAACATTTAAACCATATTTTTCAGAAAAGGTAATTAATTTATGTCATCCCCAGTCCACATCTAACCAGAGGCTTTTAAGTCTGATTTGCAGAAGTGCAGAGCAATTTACACTTTATAATAAAAACTATTCTGAACATAATCAGACCCTCCATGTCTCAAAGCTTAAATTAATGAATACTTCCAGACTTAATATCACTGTGCAATTCTCCATCTGTTAAAAAGGTTAATATTCTCTTATCTCAATGACGTATTGTAAAAATAATTCATCCTATGTATTGAATGAAAAAGATAATGGGAAAAAATAAGATATACAAGGAAAAATGGGCCTCGCGTAACAACTGTTGCTAATGGTGCAGTGAGGGCTCTAGAAAAGCCTCTTTTTGTTCAGTAGTGATGCTGCTACTCTGCTGTTTGATCCTGTTGCAATAGAAGAGAACACACCTGTAGACACACCCCAATGTGTAGTGTTGGAGGCAGTGCTGCTGGTTCCTGCTGTACTACTTTTACATCTTCTGTGTACTATTGCTCAAGATTGGGATAGCCATTGCTATAGCAATGGTCCACAACACTGTGTCATCATTTCAGAGAGACTGCATAACTGGATCAAAACATGCTGATAATGAAACTTCATTATTAGTTGAGAAACCACAGAAATTAATAACTTAAAGACTTGACAAGTCCTCTTAGGTCCTTCTTTATTCCTCATCCAGAGAGAGATTCTTCTCAGTTCACCCATCTTCAGAAAATGCTGTAGTATCTTCTTTATTGGCTGAGTTTCTTCATGCCCTCAGAAGCATGATGCTCACAAAAAAAATCTCCCTGTCATTCTCTAACCCCAAAATATTTGAAAATCTGGAATTAGAACTTTGAACCAGAGAAGTGAGAAATTTATTAGGACAGACATTGTAAATGTGAGAGCCATGTCTTAAGGGTGATGACTACAATTAAGTGTCCCAGAGTTACGAGCAGCCTGCCGTAACCATCCTCACGGGAGAGAAGGTTAGGTGGTCATAGTAAAAAAAAACATTAGAGCCACAGCATTAGGGGAAAGCTAATCAACAGTTAAACAGATATTATATGGGTAAAAGAGAGCACCAACATTAAAAAAGGGCTTGTTTTTGAGATATTTGCCTAGTTCTTTTCTTTTTCTGTTTATTTTGCATTATCAGCTCTTATTACTTTCTATCACCTTTTCCAAAACCTTTGAAAAAAACAGCCAACACATTCTGTCTGCGTACCTTTTGAAAGTATTTTGCTTCAGGATTATGAGATGCCTTCTTACACTCATTTAAAGAACAGCTTGTAACATGTGCATGTCAAGGTTTGCAAATACGATTGTGCGTGAGTCATCATGGCAGTGCTCCAACACAAGGGGAGACTACCTCAAGTCATAAAACCAACAAAAGGGTAAATGTCAGGGATTGCTGACACTTCATGCATAGATTGGTTTATATTTCTTGTGGCTAGAATCCATCACTAAGTTGCAGGGCATGAATCAAGGGTGAGTGACTGTGGAGGGCCAGGTGGTACTGAATCTGACTGTGATTTAAATGAGACATCCATGATGTATGAGTCTTTTTGCTATTTTTTTATACTAAGGTAAATTTCAGTCTCGTAGGCATAATGTGGAAATTACATTTTGGGCTACCTGCTCGTGTCCCTTTCTGATTTCCAGGTGTTCACTGTCAGATTAATGTTAGAGGCAGGTTGCAGGTTAGGTCTTGTATACATGTGATTTTGTATCACAGTATGGTAGTTTGAAACTATTATGAGGTAGTTTTACAGATTAAGGTATCCATATCACATCTATGACTCCTGTAAGTTTAGTGATAAGTGTAAGGTACTTTCATACTGAGATAACTGTGCTATGCTAAAAAGGCTGACATACCAGTAAGCCAAAAAAATCCTCCAAACTCATAGATAAAATGACTCCCCAGTAGATCTAAACCAGTATTTACAGTAGGCTTTATGCTTACTCATGCAGAAAAAGATGTTCCACAAAATGTTAATGTTTCATTTGATAAAAGAACAAGAGCATAAGTGCTGACTGGTTCTGAGTTTTGGCTTCTGCTATCCTTTCCATCTTGCCCCTAATGAACATTTAATTGGTTAAAGCTATGTTTACCCCTACAGTGAGCTGGCAAGCCCAGATAACTGTCTAGATTCTTAGATGATATAAAAATAGGCATGGTTCCAGTGAGTTTAAGGGAGAAATGCTGATTTACCCAGCTGAAAGCTTGGCCTGTTACATTTCATGTTTTTTATTTATTCTTTTTCCATATGGAAGTGTATCTTCCAACTGTATGCAGATGCTTCCTAACCATAAGCTTTAGGGTGGCAGATTGAATCTAGCTAACATATCTTATTCTGTCCTGCAGCATTGTAGAAGACAGAAGGGAAGAGGATTTCTTATAGTTAGATATTTTCTAGTAATCTTGTGTAAATGGGAAACCCCTATAGTTGCAAGTGTGATCTCTGCGTCTGTGTACATGAACTTCTAGGGAATAGATGAGAGAGCAGCAAATGCTATTCAAAAATAAATACTATAATTCCTGAGGATTGTATATCAGTAGAACTAGTTGTATATTGCAAGCTTTTTCTGGCAACACTCTACATGATCTCTTAACACCCTGGTAATTGCATGCTTCTTGCCAAATACACAGTCTTTTGGGAGAGATTTTTCAGGGTTGCCAATTTATATCCAAAAGTCTCTGCATGCGTTGACTAATATTGGAAATAACTGACGTGGTTGCAAATACATGTGGATGCATGTGAGCAGAATTTGATTCCGGTTTGATTTTTGCCCTCCAGACTTTTCAGTTTCCCATTGCAAAAAAAACCATCCATGTCAAATGGACAAGAAGCAATGTCTGTTACTCTTTTTCTTTACACAGGCCTGAATAACAATATCGTGCCTGCCTGAGTAGATGAGCTGCAGGTTTTTGCAGTAGTGGCAGGGAGGTACTAACAGACTCTGCCATGGGAGAAAACCAAGCTGGCTTAACTTAATATGCAGGTTGGAGAAAAAAATCCAAGGAAAAGACTCCTGGTGAATGGGAACCCAAAGCTTTTTGGAGGGGCAATAGGCATTTATAATGCTATTCCTATCATGCATGCAGGAGGAATATAGCTACTATACCAGAGTCGAGTCTGAAATACTCCTAGGTGTTTGGGGAAAGGTATAGAAAGGCTGCCCCATGCTGAGCAGGGACCTTTTGTACTCTGTGACTGTCAGATCTGACAGAATGGAGGCCACTGAACAGCTCTGTCGTAGCTGAGGTAATGATTCTTGTTGACTGTTTTCCTGTTGCTGCAGAGATAGGAAGAGTCACACTGTGCCTGACATCTGAGGAGATTCCACAAGCAATTCGCCTGAGTCAGCAGGCCCTTTGCTGCTGCCTGCAGATAGAAGACACGAGCCAGAACTCGGCTATCTACAGTACTCCTCTTGCGGGGGGGATGTGATGGAAGGAGCCTGCATCACGCATAGGAAAGGGACCAGCTTTCATCATACAGTTTAAATACCTTATAAATATATGTAATATAGCATAGTTGTTTTCAGTCCTATTCAGCTTTGAGAATCCCACTCGTTCCTAACTGCAGCCTGTAACTTCCTTGACTAATCCTCTCTGTGGCTGCCTTAAGTTAACACCTCTTTATTTCAGAAATTGGCTTTTTTAGATTTATACTCCCCTAATTGGCTTTTTCACCCTCTGAACCTTTTCTGCTTCCTCCTGCATGCAACCCAGCCCCTTTCAGCACCTAATCCCCTCTTTTCACACTTCGATTCCACCATTCTCTTTTTCTTTCTTTTTATTTCCTCCCAAAATGAGCTCGTACTCTTTTGCTACAACCCCTGAGGCTCTGGTGCTAAAAATCTCTGACTTATGTTGTGGTGTTAAAAATTTCTGACTTTCCCTGACTTTCATTATCTGCCACTTGCAAAATAAGCTCTGATCCTACAAACATGTGTGGACATGCCAAGCTTAAATTTGATTGCAACGAGACTTGTGCCTGTGTTGCAAGCATTTATGGTTTTATCATGATATGATATTTATGTTTCTGTTTCTGAAAGCCTAAATACAAGGAGACCATGTTAGGAAGGTTCTGCTTCACCTAGGAAAAAGAAAGGAAGAGAAGAAATGACTTCTAGTCCTCTTAGTTGTAGAAGCAGATGGCAAGTGTGAATCATATAAACCTGAGAGTCAGAGGAAAAATAAAAATAACTCAGTTGTCAATATATATCTATTTTAAATCTCTTCATTGTAATCTCATAACCTTATTGAAGCTGATACAAATTTTGAATACCTGCAGTTGGCAATGCTGAGCATAGAGTTAAACATATTTGCAATTATTTGCACTCACTTATTAAGTTATCACTGGCTTTTTCTAAACAGAAGCCAAATAAGTCAGAAAGATGGATTGCCTATACAGTAACAGAACAATGCTGTACCCAATGCATACAAAATATTCAAAGAAAGGAAAACAGAGAACCAAAGCTGTGCTGTTCCAAAGGGATATTTTAGGAACATCTGGTCTCTACTGGAAGAAGCCTTTCTCCAAAAACGGAAAAAAAATCAAACAAAAAAGTAAAATCTTTACATGTATTCAAAAGCAAAACTTTAACGAACAGGCTTTGATCTGCAAATGTAATTAGCATTAGAATTAGAGATGGAATGGAGATTTGTCTAAAAGCATTAATTCAAATCCCACGCCTGATTTTTTCTTATCACTGCTGTAATTCTAACAGTGCCTGTGGCAGATTCAGAAATCAGAAGAAAGGGACAAGGGCAGTAGGTCTCCCACTAGCAAAAAAAAAAGGGGGGGAGAAGGAAAAAAAAAAGTGAGATTGAATTAATCTATAATATCCCCAACGCAACTCTGTTTTCAATGTATGAATTATTTATCTTCCAATCTCAAAACGCCAATATATCTGTATGCACCATTACTTTGATCTCATGCCGCTACCCAGCACTACAATGCCTAAAATAAGATGGCCGTGGAAACCTATAGGCTTCAGGTATATTTCTGTTTAATAATAGACCCAAACATTAACTACAGGTTCCTTTTCAAGTCTGGAATAACCCATTTTCTTGAAGCTATTCCTCCTTTTATCCTTCTGGCATTGTGTGTGTGTGCATTAGGCTGCAATGTGCCTACAGTTACACCTGGATAAGCCTTATTGAATTACCTGAGGTTGCAGTTACAGTAACAGTGAACAGTTTGGCCTGTTTGTTTGGTAGAACATGAACTGAGGTAGAAATGTTCAAATGGTTGCCTTTGTAATGTGTGGTCCTTTGTATTAAGATAGCTAATCAGTGTTTGAAGGGATGTTTGAATTTAGGATTAACGTCTTTCCCAAGTCCCGTGAGCATCGGGGCATACATACGTTCAGATAAAGCTTTTTGTTTGGTCAACAGTAATACCTTCCATGCCTTTTTCAATGGGGAAGAGAAGGCAGCTATGTGCTTTGATTCCTATGTCATAGGGCCTCCCAGTTTATTCACTTAAGTTTCTAAATATGCTTGTTTCTCAAAGCTTGCAACAAGGCTGCAAAACGTTTCAAACCTGTGACATCCATTAAATATTACAGATCGTATTCAGTCCAAACTAGATGCCCAGGACACTGCTTCCAGACAGAAGTAAGAGTTCATATTCAGACACCTCTCAAACTCTTCTCCAGCCAATTTTTTTTCTAAATTGTGCTCTCTTTAAAGATAGAAGTAAACATGTGAGGATTAACACTAACCAGAGAGATTTGACCAAGCATTTATGGTTTTCAAGTCAATATTTTTATTGTTATTGCTATTATTAAAATTGCAATGTTGCTTGATCATGTTACAGTTTTACCTTTTTTTTTTTTTTTTCATTTCCTAAGAAAGAGAGTAACTTTAGCAGGAACAAAGGCTGAGAGGCTGAGCAAAAGGCAGCCATAAGAGTCTTATCAAAGCCCCAACAGAGTGGGAATAATTATTCACACTCTGTTGGGGGTTCTAGAAAGACCATCTGAGGAAAAGGATCACTCACTCTTTTCAACATGTGAAATTAAAGAAAACCACTAGAAATTCAGTACAGGGTTGGGAGGGGGAAGTAAAACAGGGGCAGCTGAGAAAAAGATGTGGTTTCTCCTCTCACACATCACTCACACCATTAGCTGACCACTAGCCAAGCAGGCTGTGCTGGGCAGTGCTCACAACAGTAGTTTTGTAACAAACCTCTGTTAATAACTTTAATGAAAGGATAATAGCAGAGCTGAAAACATGACTGTATTATAAGCCACATTTAACTGGTGTTCACTGTCTCTCAGTGGTGTGCTAGTTGTTTATTCTGCAGACGCAGACAAATATCTAAGCTTTAACTAATCAACCTAATTGTTCAATTTCAAACACCCTTGTGTTATCTCCCACACAGCCTTCTTTCTTGAGAGACACCTCTCTTAAATATTCATGGTACAGCCTTACATTACACCACTGAACTTTCATTTTTAACTATTTGGCTGCTGGTTTTTGAAGATCACAACCTGTCATACTGATTAATATTATTTAATTATTTTACTGGACACTCCCATCTGTCTGTATCCATTCCTTATTTCAAACGGCAGCTCTCTGAGATGACGTCCCTCATTTTCTTATGTTTTGCATAAAACCTCCCCCCATGGAATCCTGGCGACACATCTTCAAGCACTACAGTAAAGCAAAAGACAATAATCCAAATAGACTGAGATTTGTCAGATCATTGTGTTCGCTATGTAGGTAGGAGTTACACAGATAATTTTATCTTCATTACACAAGTGGGAAACTGAGGCAGGGAGGTGTGAAATGACTTACCCAGGGTCACACAAGAGGTCTGGGTAGAGTAGGAATTTGAATATAGCTTTTACAAGTGCAGGGCTAATATATTGACCACTATGACAACTTTGCTTTTATTAGAAAACAAACAAACAAAACCTATTCAAAATCTGTAATTAGACTTGAAATTTAAAATGCTAACAAGAATTGAATCAACTCTAGTCTTTTGTAAAGCAGTGTCTACCTAACTAACTGGAGATAGCCTTTGGCACGACAGAGCCGTATTCAAACAGTTCGGGAGTGTTTCCCCTCCTAAGTTACCTCACTGAAGTTCACTTCAGGGTAAGTAACAAAATGCCACATTGGGCAAAGCCTGTGATTTTTTGTGAGCACTCCTGCAATGTTGCATGCTGACGAGCCACCGGTGCCTGTAGCTAACTTCCATTATGTCAGCGGTCCTGCAAAGAGAGATGTGGTTGTGACAATATATCAAAATGATTACTGAAATGAGTGGGTTTATGATCTTCTGAAGAAAACTGCTTGCACAGGCTGGGCTGAATGCTCCACACCAGCCATTCAAACAGCTCACAGTTTGCCAGCTCTGCATATTAGTTCACTCAGTGTTATGTTTAGGAATTATTAATGAGGGGCTTGTAAGGCTTGCTTTATTTCAATGTATGATTCAAGTCAACACTGGCAGGATTAAAATCTCCATTTGGAATGAAAACCTGTTATTGGTTCTTACTTACTTGGGAGTAGGTTTTTACAATAGCTTTGCAGTCAGCATTGCAGTTAGCTTTGCGTTAGAGATTAGGCTGGTTACTGCCCAGATGGCACCTCACCTGCAATTACAGCCACACCGAATGCTATTCTTACTCAAATATCTTTCCTTCTGATGGAAGCAGCCTTTGAATAAGCACATATAAAATTAGAGGTGATCCCTCTGTCCTTCAGGTCTGCATTATGAAGCTGCTTCTTGAATATGTTAAACAAAACACACCACACAGTTTTCTGGCCTGGGGTTTTCAGACATTCATTGAGAAGCAAAGTAAGGCATTTGGAGATGACCATGTTAATAAAGTGCAGGTTGACTCAACAGATAAACTAGCGACTAGGTCTCTGAGTCACTGCTTCATCTCTGACCAGCTTCTGGAGATAAAGGATACTGTTTATTCTTAAGAAATAACAGGACTTCATCTTCCCAGTGTGCCTTGGGAGCTCTGCCACAGAGCTGAAGTATTTTTGCAAAACGTTGGCATCTTGTTGCCAAGTGAAAAGCCCTTTTTCATCCTCTTTTCAAAATGCTTGGGAATGAGTATAACTTGCATTCACCAGACCATTTCTTATAGCACTCTGGCTGCAGTCTGTCTGCCCTTTAATAAAATGGCAGGGTATTTAACTGCCAGTAACAGGCAGTTGTTACTGGGCAGGGACCCCAGTAACAACTGAGCACTTCTGCCTCTGAGGAATGAGCAGTCCAGACAGCCCGTTGATCTTAGGCCTGTGACTTCTGTGGGCTGGCAGGTATGGAGGAGGATTTATTAGGTAAGGTAGAATACTAAGCTCAAGAGTTATTTTGGGGGGAGGGAGAAGTTTCCTGTCTGAATTAATAAAAAAGAAGCCAGACCAGAACCTGAAAACAGTCCTATACTGGCCAAAAAAATGAACTAGGTGATGTAATCAAGTTACCTACATGTATAAATTTTGCAATCCTAAGAACAAACAGAATCTAAACTGTTCACTGATCTGTGCCTCATGCTACATAGTATTTTACTATTTTATTATATGTATTATGCTAGTGTCTAGCTGATAAGCCACGCTTGCCAAGGTAGTGACAAATGGCAGGAGACAAAACAAAACCAGGGAACTGGGAAGTGATTGCTAGAGGTAGAGGTGGGAGCCAGAACGGGAATCAGAGCCCAGCACGCCTTGCTAGCTAAAAGTCAACTGGCTAGTACCTTTTCCACTGTATGGGCTAAACCTTACTGGGGTTGTGTTAGTAAAATTGCAGATCCCCAGCACAAAATTTAACCCGCAGGGCTAGCTGAGCTGTGTTATAAATGTGCTGTATACCAAGGGAAAAGTATTCTCTGGTGTCAAAAAATTGTTGGTGTTGCTTTGATTATTTTTTAGAAAAAATACTTTCAAAGTGAAAAAAGGATTTTTCTCTTTTTTATCTTAAAGGGGAAAAAAGCAGCAGGGAGTTGCTTTCCTTAGTCTATATGCCCTTTAAAATCCAGCACAGAATACCCTATTAATTTATTTTCTCTTTCCCAACACCGCATTTGAAAAATGCCTGTCATATTGCAGATCTGTCGCTGACTTATTATTAGACCCAATGCAATGATGGAGGCATTATGAACAATTTTTTTCCCCATTCTCCCCAGTAGCAGCGACTGGTGACCACATGGCAAAAGCCCTGCTGATTTTTCCTCCGAAGCGAACTAAAGCAGATAAGGTCTGTCTCTCTCCACTGATACACAATGTAGGGATGTGCCGCTGTTATAACCCCTGTGCCACAGTTATTGTTAGCAGGTCAAAGCACTGAATATCAATAGACTAATTCCTTCACCCCTCCAACCCGTTCTCTGACTGGAATGTAAACTTCTATTGCACAGCTTTCACCTTTGGCCCTCACCATCTTCATGGCTCCACACTTCAAAGAATTCTGCTCATGTAGAAAATGCCTTATTGAAGGAATGGTCATAGCTGCACAATTATTTCAAAAAAACTCGACATTGTATTTCAGCTGAGGACAGGAGAACTGGCGAAACTCTGAATCACTTTCAGATCTAAATCCTGAGGTTTAGAAATATGAAAGTCAAAACTACAATAGTCCAAACACACAGAGCCTATTCTTTGCACCTTGAAATGTGGGAAATTAAAGAGCTGCTCTCAGTTTGACTACTCACCTTTCTATTTTCTGAGGCACCCAACAAAGTTCCCTGTGCTAATGAATACAGGTTTTGATTGTTGGATTACACAGATTATTTTCTGTCATCTTCCAGTCCTTTAAACAATTGCTTCCTTTGAAATCCCTTATGCAAGAAGCATATGACCTTACAACACTCCTATTTCTCTTTTGTATTTAACATCACAGTCCTCTCTGTGGTTATATACAATATGGGGAATGCTATAGGTCAAGGCTATGAGGTGGTAGCTAAAAATGCAGGGCGCTCAACTATTGAAGTTAACACAAAATACACAGAAGAAAAGAGGGGTACATGGAAAATGATTTAAAGGTAAACATTATTTTTTACATCAAATTTTGTTAGAGTTCCAAAACCCAAGATGATTGTACTCAAGACAGCATATAAATCTAGGGACAATAGAAAATTAAATGGGACATAAATTCAATTGCTGAAACAATCTGAAATTAAACTTTGTTTGAAGTGTGGTCAAGAATATCCATACTGGTTGGAGTTTATACTGGAAGACCATTCCTGCCCTCCCAAATCTTTTTGTCTCCTTCTCTTTCTCTGTTTTCTCTGTTCCCCTACATGTTCTCCTGCTAGCGCACCAATACCAATCTTTCATGAATTTTCCATAAACATTTTCCCTTAACCAGCCTTCCTCCCCCAACACACTTCTCTCTTCCTCACTGGTGTCCAGCTGCCCCTCCAACTCTCACGCCTTTGCTCTAGGTGTAATGTCGTCCAAGGGGGCCCAGACTGCCCAGGACAAACCAATGGAGGTACATCCAAGCCCAGCAGACAAATAGCTCGTCCCTGAATCTAGTGCAAAACATGTTTCATATTTCCACAACATCTTCCATTTTAGTACAGTGCTGCACTTCACAAACAGAAATATCTGTTTTCTGATATCTTTAGGGAACAAATAGGCAACATTCAGAGAAACTGAGGCATTACTGTTAAATACCAAGAAATGTTAAGTGCCAGTTCAGAGGTGAGAAGTATTTTTAATTCCCTGTGAAGCCACAGACATTAATTATTTCAACACAGGGAAAGTTTCACATATGTTGGGCCATACCTTCTGAAGGTGACTTTTTTTGTGAATGCTTATTACGAGATTTGTTGTGCAGTACAATTCCTACATTGGGATTTAAATGCAGGAAAATGCTGTGGGCACAACAGGCGTGAAACAATAAATTGAACCTAACTTTGTCTAACTCAGCATTTAGAATTTTTATTGGCAGAGACTTGTAGAAAGGAACCAGAAATCATAATTCAGCAAATTCCTTCTATCACTGCTCAATTTTCTGTCCTTGTAGTAAATTATTCACCTCAGCAATGACTCAGTTAGCAAAAGATTAAAGGCTGGATTCTGGTACCCTTGCTGTTATTCATTAGCATTATGAAGAGTCCTGTTGAATGCTATAAAAACATTATTTAAGGTAGTACAACTTTATATGAAGAAAGCTATCAGTATTCGTGTTGATAGTTACAGTACAAAAAATCCTTGAAAACTCATTTGACAGGCAACGCACAGATTTATGTCACAGTGGGAGCTGCGGAGCATTACCCACTTTACAGAGTGACCCACAGCCAGGTTCCAGGTACTGGAAAACTATACCTGGCCCTTGAGTTTCTCAACCCAATACATTAGGAGGGACCTTATAAGGAACAATCTCAACCATCTCACTCTATTTTATCTTATCATTTTCAGTTTCTGTGCAAGTAAATATAAATATCTGTGATGTCTCTGTATTCCACACCACTGCTTTAACCTTTGGCTCTATCTTCTGAGGTGGTTTGGGTTGTGATGACTTCAGCAATGCTTGTGTGCCCTGTCATGACAGCAGATTTTGGAATCATTTCCCAAGACTTACTGATAAGCACAAGCTCTTTAACAGACTACAGTGTTTTGCCTTATTACTCACAGGATCAAAGTTGTCTGCAAAATACAAAAATTTGCCCCTTCCCACGTCAATACAAAGGCAAGAAAAAAGAAACTTCAGTATAATCAGCTATGTGCCAGTCTCCTACTAAATAAATAAACCTCATGAAACTACAGTTATTAAATCTGACTTCACAAGCCTTTCATGAACATAATTTCGGTTTAAACTGATAGTTCTCTGCATGGAGACTTTCAGGAGTAAATCCTTTTTTCTTTGCAATTTTTCTTTGGTAAATCCTGAAAAAATATGCATGAAACTAATATTCTGTCATTGGACTTGAATCTGCAAAATTCAACAGGTGAAAATTTTTGTTTGGGATTTTTATTTGTTTTGTGGGGTTTTTTTAGCTGTCTGTAGAGTTCTGGAAAAGGTACAGAACCCTGTCAAATGACTCACAAAGTCCACATACCACAGAAGTATTTTATCCTAAGGCTTTTCAGTAAGATTTTAGACTAAAATGGTTGCTCAGTAACCAGCTATGTGTTTGGCTACTTGTAGCATCACAGTTGATTCTCCTTTGCTTTGTACCTTGAGCAATTACTATGGAGCAAACTAGTTCTTAGATGCTTCCATCCTGATCATTCTAAGCATTTTGTATTAACTGTGTCCTGCGGTACAGAAGGAAAGAAGCAATGAGGGATCACATGTAAAATGTTCAAAATGAGAAATTACATTAAATAAATTTAAGGACCAGTACATTTCTTCATAAGTCAAGTATTGCTTAGTGATAGCACAGCAGACGTAAGTCAAAGGTACTCCCAGAATACTGTGCCGCGCATTGTTGAGTATTTTTGGTTGGCAGTAGTTCTTAAGAAACACAATCTTTCCATTTCTTCGTTGAAAATTGAAATGATAAATTTCCCACATAATATTTTGGAATTCAGAACTGTTTGGCAACTCATATAAAACAACCCATATGCTATGTAGGCATGGAGATTTCATCTCTTCTCTCAGCTATCACGAACTGAGAATTATCATTTCAGCTTTCTGGAAAGCACTTGATGCAGTCAGTTCCTTTTAAAACATATTTTGTTGGAAGCTGTTAGAAAAATCAATAAAGAGACTTTGATCATGATCCATTCATTGACTTTCTTGGACTAACTTTAATATGGGATTTAAAGTGGATTTGGAGCTTCTGTTTCAAAAGCAAAGCATATTTTCCAAATTCCTGCAGTGCCTCATGGCATCAGCGTTGCTTTTGAAATAGAGAATGAGAATGCAGAGATATTAAAGCTAAGCTCAGAAAAACATGATTTTTCACCCCCTCTAGAAAAACAGGAATATCCTTACTCTTCCTTTGAATACATAATTAGTGCTAATTGAAGACCCATGTCAGAAATTTATACAGCAGGACAGGATATAGAATGCACAGGGGCTTTCCTATCAGTGCTGGAGACAAGCAAATTAAGATCTGCAGTCATCCCCTTCATGGATCCTCATGTCACATGCAAGACCTACAAGTCGTAAGTGGTCCTCTAGTCATACATAGTCCTCATAAGTAGTCCCCCGATGATACAATTGTACCGGGCCAAAATCTTATGTAGTGTAAGCTTAATCCTCCCATTATGCTGGCAACGTTTTATGGGGCTACTCATTCTACAGGCAATATCTGTTGCAGGCAGATAACCTCAGCCCTCTATTTGAACTGCCTCAACTCTCTTGGCTAATTGGCCTGAATCTGCGTAGGGAACTACTTTATCAGCTCAGTGGAGGGGTCGGTTATCTCTGGCAAAGACACAAACAGGCGATTCTCTTGAATGGGTGGGTTAAAGCTGGAAACGTTGTAAGACTTAAAACTTACAGTTGCAGCCGGTGTGCGATAAAAACGGAGCTACCCAAAAATCCATGCATGCTTTTGCTCATAACTTAGATTGAATACAGAACGGCTTTTTTCTCCAGATACACTCATTGGCTGCCAATATCTTAGAAAAATGGCTCATCTCACAGTAAAGTTAATAAAGTTAATAGATCAACATTAGGCCAAAATCTCAAAAGAAGTTAAGGTTGACAGGGATGTGTCCACTTTTGAACAAGCAATAGATGAGCATCCTTACTGTGTGATACAGCTTCCCAAATAAGCTAACGAATTAAAAGAATGTTCCGCTTGAAAAGTTAAACCTTCAGAAGTTAGAAAGTACCAGAATTAAGTTGTTAATTTCTTATTACCTTAGCAATTTTCATCTTTTCTCTCCTGTCCTGTTACACGGAATTCAGGCAGGCCTCTGAGGAGGCACTGAGGTTATAGAAAGGATTGTCCCCATGTTGATTCCTAGTGCCTGCCACCACAGTGGTCCTATTACCTAGGAGAGATTAGTCCCAAAAAATTCTTCTCAGTTTCTTTGACAATTTAATATAAACACAAGCTCTGTGGAGATCTTAATTTCCACATTAAGTACTTGCACATATAGGGTTTTTTTACAATTAGCACCTAGTAAAATTTCCATTGAACCATCAAATTGTTATTCTTGATAAAAAGGATGTCCCTCTTTCAAATTTGTATCATAAAACCTGATGTAATGTGAGCTTCTCAGAAAAAAAAAACCTTTTTTTTTGAGCAAAACAACCTTTTTTCCCCTTTTTTCCATCCTTCTAAAAGATTGAAACATTGCTTCTCATATAATGGCCATAATCAGGCACTCAGCAATGAAGATTTCATCTCAAACAATTAACAGTCAACAACAGAGGCAGTTAAGGCAGCTTTGTTAAACGTCGCTACCTATATTGTCTGCAAGAAACAGTTTTCTATTTAATTCTGTTGATGCCTAAATTGCGTGCATGCTTAAAAATCTTGGACTATTTCATGAGATTTCATACCGATACTGAACTCATTACTGTTCTTTGTAGCGTACACATAGATCATAGGCTCAAGTTAGCACATATCAAGATCTCGAGGGCGCTTTCTCCTTTCGGTACTAATGCAAGGATAACTTCCATCAGTGCTAACTAAAGTCATATTTCTAACCCCCCCATTCATCAAGATGAGAAAATTACATAACACAAAAATTCCCATTCAGCTTTTAAAATTTTCCAGCTGCTAAGCAATTCCCTGGATCCAAATCAAAGTCTGCAGATGCTCTAGGGGTAAAATCTCTACTGAACTAATAACACAGTCTGGATGGAATTGCATTATTAAGAACATTCGTGATGGCTCCATGAATCTGCCTGGATGTGGATCAGCTGCTCCTAATTCAATCATATGCTACATCGTTATGTCCTTATGTCCTTGGTATCACCATTTTTTTCTGATATCTTATATTCTTGCTTGCTTGCTTCAAAATCCTTAAGTTTCCTCTCCTCCTCAATTTGACAGTAAAAAATAACCCACTGAAGACGAATATACATACTAATGTGACACTGAAATGGAACCAAATGCCATTGCCAGCTTTGGGAATGTGTATCTACAAGGCAGCTCCATGTTTGGTTAAACTAACAAGCAAAAAAACCCACAACCCACCAGTTCTTATACATACTAATGTGACACTGAAATGGAACCAAATGCCATTGCCAGCTTTGGGAATGTGTATCTACAAGTGTATCTACCAGTTCTCTGGCTTTTCCATTTAGAGGTGTTTGCTGTAGATCAAAATGAGGGTATCCTTTACTCAGAAACTGGAGGAGCAATGCATTGCACTTGTACATTAAGAATGTATGGAAGAGCCGTTTAGAATGTAATCTGTCTTTATCTATTTGGGTCCTGATTCAGCAAAGTGCAAAACAAATGCTTAATTTTCAAATAACATCAAATGTGTTTTTAAATGCATTGCATGTGTTGAGTAAAATTCATCCTAACAGTTCATAAGTCCACAAAGACATCACGCATGTCAGCACTAGTGGGTATTTCTTTCACAGAATGAAACAACTACAGGTACTAGCAAATTTTCTAATTCCAGACAGACATTCGCTCAGGCTTTATGGAAAGCATTTAACCTCCCTGTCTCTTGTTTGCCCATCTATAAAGTGTGGATATTGATGTTGAAAGGCCATACCAGGCAAATTTCATTAGCGGACTTTACTGGTCTAAACTAACCATATCTTTACACAGGGCACTAATGACAAAAAACACTGCAGAAAGAAATTGCAGTGTTAAATGTGATCTTTGCTAGGACACCAAAAAACAGTGAGGAGTTCTGGCCTGAAGAGGCAGGAGGGCTAGCTGAGATGGCTCCTCCTTGCATCCCCCCAGGCCCAGTTTTCATGAGGCTGTGTCATGGATTAAAGCTGTGCCCAGGCTTTCAGCAGGTAAATCTGGTAAATCATTTACATCAGGACTGTGCCAACACAATGTCTGAAAATAATTTTAAGGTTGGAAAATTTGGTATAAATCTTGCTTACTATTATGATAGTATTTTTACATTTAGGTTTTATAGAATCAACTGTTGAAAATTGAATGCAACCCTAAATTCTGGCCAGCATGGAGAAGGTTTTATTACAGTACTTGCAGTAGTGTTTGTGAATGCATCCCAAAACAAGATACATTTGCTTGATTTTCCAATTCAGGAAATGAGAATTATTTGTCTGTGTAGAAGGAGCAATTGACTTCCCTCTATCAGCGTTCCCAGATGCTTACTCTAATGGAGTGGAACTACAGATGCCTGACATGTGGGCCATGGCTGCCTGAACAATATCAGTCTTTTCTCAACAGCTCTACAATCCAAATATCATTTTCTGCACAAATTCACATAATACTATAAAGTACTTGAGCTGCTTAGATTCTGTTGACTAATATTACCTAGGATCAGAGGAATTTTGTTTAGATTATTCGTGGGGAACGGCTATATAGGACTTACCAATAACAGAATGAAAATTTCTGAAACAAATGCAGTTTTGAAGGGCAGTTGCCTACTTAACCTCAACAGCAGTATTTCTTCAGAACCTTTCTTCATAGAGGCTTTGCCTTTGCATATCAGGGACATAATAAACTGCAGTAATGAATGATAAATAGTTCTCTTCTACCTATGCTTCATTCTGATCAGATATCCCCCCTCCTGGTCATGAAGAAAGTGTTGGGGGTTAAGTGCTCATCCTATAAATAGCAATGTGCAAATCCCAAACTAGCACAACATGACAAAATCTGGAATCAATGTTCAATCAAGTCTCAACTGCAGGAGTTCCTTCATAGGAGGGCTTCCGTGAACAACTGGGTCTTCCTAAGGGTTTTCTATGGAGCCTTTCTTTCACTCAAGTCACTCAGAAGACATTGCACACTGAAGTGTATGGTAGGAATATCTAAGCAACTTTGAAAAATTTGGTCGGGTACTGGAAGTTGACTAGCTTCAGCAGCACCAGGCTCCACCTGGGCTAATTTGTCCTGTTGCAAAGCAGTGAAAATTCAGTCATCTGCTCTCAGGTTGTTTTTCATTTTTTTACTTTGCTAATTCATGTTGATACTTTATAAACCTAGAACTGAAATGGAAGATTGTGAATTTTGGTATAATGAAGTGTGATGAGCTTTACAATGGGTTTTGCTTTACGTTAGTGTACATGTAAATTCTATAATGATTAAGTAGTTCTTCTACGTCAGAGCAGCCATTTAAAATGGTTATTCTGAAATCAAATTGTTTTATTTTCCTGTACAAAATGTGTTCAGTATGAAGATTTGTGTTGCAGTGGCTGATAAAGAAAAGCCAATAAACAAGAAAAGTAAAACCTTCAATAAAGTCATATGCTAAGAAAGACTTGAAGAGAAACTGTTCAGCTGTTCAAAAGTAATCATGTCACATAGTAACTACAGTTTGGTGCAAAGCAGTTTGAAAAGGTGATAAAATAGAATGTTTTGGACGGAGACTGCAAATGGAACCAAGGAAGTATTTCTGAGGTTAGCATTTTCGTTCTCTGTCAAATTATTCCTTCTTCAAAGAGGAATCATTTCAAACGGTAAAAATGGACATAAATAGGACAAGTGGGGTTTTTTTTAGTATGAAGTCTTAAGTGCTAGGTTTTCACTCCTTAAAATATGTTAATTGGTTTATTTGGTCTAATGATAGTGTAAAAATATTAGACTTGTATGACATGGTTTGGTGAGGGCAAAATAGAATTTCTAATTTATTGGAAAAAGAATAAATGAAGGGAAGTAAAACACTTTGCTATGCTGTAAGAATTATTATCCTTTGGAATAGATTCATAAATGACACTAAAAACTTTGAGGGAGTAAGGAGAAGTGAACAAAAATCTCTAAAGTTCTGTTAAATAGGTTGAAACAAAAAACTCAGAAAGGGTTTGCTTCATGATACATGCATGGAGTTGGAAATCTTCTATCAGCAGATAATACCAGTTTTGTTCAGCATGTGATTTCTTGTAATTTGCTAGGAAACATCTGCCTTTGGCCCGAGTCAGAAGCAGAAGACAGCGCAGATGATCTGTCTGATAAAGTGAGTCTCATGTCTTCAGTGTGTTCTAAGTAACATTCTGGAGCTCTTATGGAACCCCTGTATATGTGTTCTAGGTTCCTTCAAAAGCCCAACAAGAAAGCATGAAATGTAAATTCGAATATTTATTCTCCTTAATGTATGTTTTATACCAGCTCTGCCTTCATATGGTTAGATTAGTTTAGTTGTTCTCTCTTGCCATTTAAAAGGTATACCTTCATAATAATTATGCCATGCCATCATAAGATAAACTAGGAATAAACCATGGATGAAAAATCACAACGGATTTTGCCAGGGTCAGTGAGTGTTTAATTTTAGGAATGGTTATATCTTGGAACTGCTTGTACCAGTGTCAGTACTTGCAGAAGCTGTACTGCTTCCGAGGCAGAACGTGGGTCTCTGCAAATTCCTGCAATTTGAATGGGTATGCAATGTTTATACTGATTGAAGTTATGTCCTATATTGCAATACCCAAGAGAGTTTTTCAGTGTGTTTTATAACTGTTTGTGCTATCCAGTTAAAAAAATAAACAAAACAAGAAGCTGGTAAAAGAGACAATTAAATGTCTTAGGTTGAGATGCTCCATAATTTATTGCAGATCTATGAGAGAACATTTGTAGAACCCATTTAATTAATTTAATAGTAATGCAAACATTGATATAAATTAAAACTCCAGAACACTCGCTCATATCTTTTCTCTCCCCATGAGAGGTGAATGAAAATGATTTATTACTCGTAGATTATAATTGCTTAAAATAGGTTATGATGTAAGAAAAAAAAATCTAATCCCTTCTACCAGGCAGGAGCAAAATTCTACAGACAGAGAAATTACATCTAAAGCCAGTGTGTTAAGGAAGAAACATCCGTCTTCTCCCTTTGGGGAAACTCTAAGAACATCTTTTTAGAACTGTCAAAATTCACAAGCTGTGATAAATTATTCTTTTTCATTACCCATTTATTAAGTAGGCTGTTTGGTATAATAGCAGAAAAATTCTGTTTAATTTTTACAGTATTACACTACTGTGATTTCTCATTTGAAACAGACTAGTTACCAAGAGCAGTGATGTGTTTTATTTTGTACATTGGGATCATCTTTCCTCTGAATTCTGATGAAGACAACTTTTAAAGCACGTAATGCTCTGCCTGTCAGGATGGTCACATGTCAGGGAGGGAGGCTGGCTCAGTGGAATTGCCAGTCTTAAGACTAGCTCATAGAAAGAACTTGGACTGCAGGCTTAGTTAAGTTGTGCACATGACATCCACTACTGCATTTCCGCACTCTCCTCACTAACGTACATCGCAATGCTTAGTACTTCTCCCCCTTCGAAACGCTGGGTCCCACCCTTTTTCTCTGTCAGACGCTGAGGGACAATTTATGATGAAAGGAGTTCATTCACTGCTTGTAGTAATTGTATTAACGTATTTGAGTCACTCTTTTTTTTTTGTAGTTACTGAAGAATTAAAGTGGACATCAGATACAAAATTTAGTACCAGTAAACAGGAAATTTGAGGAAAAACAGACCACCAAAGAATTATAACAAAATTTGGCAATGTTGTAAACATTGGCTATAAGATGCTGCAGGGATCTCATTAACTGTAATGCTAATGTGAAATTCTGAATGAAACTTTATGCTGGATAAATGGATAAAACCCTGGCTTTGGAGATGAGAAATCTGGAATCAGGTCCTAGCTCCATCACAAATCTCTCTATGATTCTGAGAGAGTAATTTATTTAGTGTATTAATTTAATATATTATAAATACTTAATATATCATACTATAATAATATTACTATAACTTATATTAAAATATATAAGTATATTATAGTAAAGGTCTACTCACGGTAAAGCTGCCTCTCCTTTGGGGTGGAAGTGAAACACTAATGCCTTTGCTTTCATAAAATGAAAGTAAAAATACATACTCTTCTTCTGGTTTGCTTAAGCGGGAGTGAATGTGCACGCTCTACCCTAGGTTTATTATGTGTAAAGAGCTTTTGAATACAAGGTCCAAAGTTAATAAACACATTGTAAGTAGTGATTATAATGGGTTTATTTAGAGCGCTGTCAGGTGCCTCACTCAGTTGTCATGGGCCACAGCGTGTTCGTCCTACCCGTGCTCAAAATCAAATGTCTGAGGTATAATACTAAAACCAGCAACGACACTTCCCCATTCAGGTGCTGCGCAACCCCAGGGGAGGTGTCTGGCCAGGTCCTCAGCTGGCGAAATGAAACTCTGGTGGGTCACGCAGTATTACACCGTGCTTCTCCTGAGGTGCACTACAGTTTTTACATGGGGTTGCACACATGGTAACACATAACTACACAATGTAGCCCAGAAAATATGAATATAGCAGCAGAGGGAATAGATGGCTGCAATAATACTTTTAGGAGATATTTGCGAGACCTACAGTCTTCCTTCGCCCCCCAAAAGGGATACGCAATGAAAACATAAAGACAAAATAAAAGCGACCTATCTCCTACGCGCTGAATGGCAATGACGAGCCAGGAACGCTGCCTTGTTGGCTTTGGTTGAAAATACATAAATAAACGGTGGTTATAAAACCCACACTGTATCTTCACAGCCAGCAGCGACATAAAGCTGCTTTCTTCAGCTAGGAAGTGGATTACATTTTTATAACTAATCCGCAGCTATTTGTCTGAAAAGATTTGCTAAGCCCCCCCCTCCCCGCTTTTTCTTTTAGGTCAGTGCACTCTAAAAGCTTCCTTATACCTTTTTCCACCTACTTCCCAAAAGTGTATGCATGGCTATTTTCTTGGACTTACAGTACATAACTTTGTGCCTTGCATTGTTAAACAGGATTCACAGATGGGGCGGGGGGGGAACCAACACCCAAACAACTCAGTGCTTCACTGATCCATAAAATCATTATAGGCAGCATTTCAGTTTCAACAAGTGCCAAAAATTCTGCCCCCCCGAATACAAAAAATAAAACAGAAACAAAAATAACAAGGCTATTAATCTTTCATTAAGTTAAAGGGATGAAAAGGAATCGCTTAAAGTATCATTCTTCACTTGCACCACAAGATTGGATGCCCCCTGCTAACTTCAAAGGCTCTAAAAGAAGCTGGTTAATATTGTTGGCACAGAACCAGATTGTGGTTTACTTTAGTTTTTCTGATTTTTTTTTTCAACAAAAGAAAACATTAAGGGCTGGACACTGATTGCTGAGTAACAGCTATTGAAAGAGCGTGCCTTTTGTGCCGCTACCAGTAATATGTCAATTTTCAGACATGTAATAGCTGTTCAAAAAATTGTGTCAGTCACTGCACAAGGGCAAAAGTCTAACGTTGCTCCTGTTTGTTCTGTGGTTTCAGGTCAGACAAAAATGACTAGCTTTCCCTCTATGCCAGAGTGTCTGGACGTGCAATAGCTTCAGTGAAATACAGACTTTGTCCATCCCAAGGGCAGTAATCCCCCATAAGCCACAAAGTCACTCACCTGCTTCCCTGCACAATTGCTATTACATTTTAATTCCTCCCCAGCCCCAAAGTTTGTGTATATTGAAAACAAAGCTAATTGCTACTGAGTGACATAATTTTGTGGTTACATTTCTTTGTGCAGGGGTTTCTTTTCAGTGTAGTGCAAGCTGTTAAGCTCCAGATTGTGGTTGCCGCTGCCTGGCAAAGGGTAAATAACAAGAAGCAGGGAGAAGGAAGGCAGCAAGTGTTTGTGATGGTTTGATGATGTGCTGATAGCTTAATGTGCTTGGCTGAGTTGTGCGGTGCAGGCTCGTGTAAATCCATGTTGCTTGGTGTGCGTGTGTGGCAAAGGGAGAAAACATTCAATATATTCTGCTCTCTTTTTCAGATAAAAAAGTAGCTCGCTCTCCGTTGCATGGTCAGCCTTCAGCCTTGCCTTTAAGTGGATAGGGAGGAAATACAGTCTTGACTGTGCAAGGTGAGGCCTCCTGGGGGTTTGAGCACCTTAATTCCCTGGCTTTCAGTGCAGTCAGAGTAATTCGAAGGCCCAAGGAACCTTCCTACATTCACACAAAATAGCTGCTGTGCCAGGCACCGCGTGTGTAAGTGGTGACCTCAGGCTGGTGAGCTGAAAGCAGACAGGATTACCCTCCTGGTGTGGGACACAGGGAACCACAGAAGCCCGGCTCTACCTGCTCATCTAGCAGCCAGGGTTACTGACTGTGTACAAGTGGGGAGACAAAAATGCCACGTGTGCATCTACACAGACCAAATGGAAAGCCAAACCTTGGGTCAAAATTTGCAAATGGCCAGTCCTGTAGTAGCTGAAAGTGCTCTACTCCTGTAAAGGCAAAGCACTTTCAGTGTCAGGTCTTGCTAGTAATGGCTATGGTGCTAACTTCTAACATACGGGCACTGGACTCCAGACTTCTGCTTACCTGCTGTAACTGTCTTGGGTATAAAATGGGATGAGAAAGTACCAGCTGAGAATTCCACTGCAGTTTATGGAAGCGTTCTGCATGTAAAGGGAGTAGATATTTTTAAAATACAAGCTATATAAACATAGGGTAATTGGAAGTATCTTTTTTATTTGATATGTTGTCATTCATTCCTCTAAGGCGGCACTACTGGATCTGCCCTTTCAAACCCGTATTATAGAAGAAAGCAGACATGTCCCATTTGTCCCTGTGAAGTTCTTTTTCTACTTACACCAGGCTATTCATGCATAACAACTGCAAATAAATTTGGCTATTTTCCCCAAAGTGTATTTCACTCAATATCTCCCCATCATGCTCGTATCCATTATCTCTTCTAACTATTCCCTCTGGAATAGATTCAACCTTCATCAAAAACCTTACATTTAATCCAACAGTGTTTGCATAAGGCATATATATATTCTTGCATATGCCAAATATGACAGATATCTTAAATTCCTTCTTTAAAACCTTTTTCAGAGAAAGTCTATTTTATTGTTGCTATGATGAATAATGTCTCCCTGACTTCTAATGAACCATGTATTTTATTTGTCTGAGTTAGCCCATAAATTCTTTGGGGCAGGAGGAAAGGGCATGACCATTATCCTTTTTGGTTTTTTTCAAGAGGAAGCATACATTTCCTGCACAAAATAGCAAATGGAGCCAGTTGCACTTGTTTGTGAGGCAGGTTGCCTAATGCTTCCTATTATGAGACACCTTCCAGTTGCTCATAGTTCTACCAAACTGTATCTGTTTGTTCTGAAATGTGTGATCTCAGCTGACTGCCTCACTCATTTCTGGGAGGAAAATGAAGGATAAATTTATTGTGGTTTTGTGTTAAAAAAATGTGGCAAAGTGGCAATAATGCTGTAATTTGTCTTCACAGAGCCTGCAAGCAAAAGTTATGTTTTTAAAATACTGATACTTCAGTGATAAGTGCTGAAGAAAGGTTCTTTAGGAAATTAATAATTCTGTCTCAAAGCCAGTTAGTGTGCTGTACATAAAGTAGGGAGGTACACACCGAAGACTGGGGATAAAGGGAAGCATTGAACAGCACTGGTCTGTCTCCATGTGCTGAATAAGGCATGGGCTCTCTGGAAAAAAAAAAAGGTAATTAGGTAATTAAGAACTCTGCCATAATGTATAAACAGCAGGAGGCTAATACTGCTCCAGGAGCATCTCAACTCCTGGCATTTTCTTATTTTTAAGTGCTTTAACTTGTTTCTCTGTGCTTGTAATAAATAACAGAGACTAATGCAAACAATCTAACATGCAATTATTTCATTTGAGCAGCTGTATGAGTTGCATCTATTTTGGGTAGAATGTCTCCTACATAACAAAAAATTCCTGCCCTAAAAAAAAGAATTTTCTCCATCTCCCAAATTTTCTGGTGGTGTTTCCAGTTGGACAGGACAGGGAATAAATTCTATGGAAGTGTCTCTGCCAGAACCTGAGGGGATGCATAGACAAGAACATCACCTGAGTGTCCTTCCTGGCTGTGGGATCTGTGCAATCCCATCAGCAGGGATGTTATTCTGATTTTTCATCAGCAACCTTTCCTCTTGCAGACAGACAGCTGGTGCACTCTGTTGACTTCAGTGGACTTTGGATCAGGCCTTGGGTGTGAGTCACGGAGGTAAGCATAAGTAAAGATTGTATTTTAACATCCTATATAGTCTGGCTGCGTGCTGCATCTTTGTGACTTTTTACTGAATTTATGCTTCACTTTGTGTAATGTTTATCTTGAAAAGAAGGGTTTTTAAGCTTGGCTAAGCAAAAAGACTTTTCAAGAGGGGGAATGGCTGGTTCACGCTTGAGACGGCTGTCTGTTAAATGTTATATTAATGATAAGATCCTAAAAGAGCTGGTTGGGGGTGAGCAATCTTTTTCTTTCCTTTTTTACACTATCTTTGCTGAAGTTTCTTTTCCGCTTATAGTGAAGGGGAACAGTTTTCTTTTCCTTTCTTTTTTTTTTTTTTATTTTTTTATCATCAACTTCAACCACAAGGTCAGCTTTGATTTGTGTGAGTCAGAAACATATTTATCTCTGAAGTTCTCCTTCTGTGCCTGGGAATGAAGTGTTTCTCCTCATCTCAGAAGAGAGACATGTTTTAAATAATATCAGTGCCAAAAAAAAAAAAAAAAAAAAAAGAAAAGGTAATAGCTGTTTGTTTTACCTGCTATATAGTAGGCCTGATTTATATGTTGCTGGTACATATATGATTTTAAGAGACGACTTTAGTTTCTCCATAGCAATGTTTATAGTTTGTTTATAGAAAGAGATCTGTACTCCAGATTTTGTTCTAAGCTCTGCTCTGCTCAGACAGTTGTTACAGCACATAGGCTTGACCTAATACTCACCCTGTTTAAGATGTGTTTTATTTTTGCAGGCATTCCATAGTTGCAGGAAGCACTCAAGCCTTAATCGGGACCACTTGTCGGGTAGTGAAAGGAAAAAACCAATTCAGGGAGCAGTCCTCTTGAAAAATCATACATGGGTTTTAGGGAGAGCTCAGCAGGCCTGCAAATGCTGTAGGCAGCTTTGAAATACCCCGTTTAAGATGGGCCAGTGAGGCTTTGCTGTTGATGCCCCAAGGGAAAAGGCAAATGCTGTGCTCATCACAGCGTGAATGCGTATCAAGAATAAACTGAGATTTTGCATGGTTTGATCTGTACATCCTTTTCCTGCCTCCTTCTGCAGTGTTGGTGGAAACAAAACTGCTTAGAAGCCTGAAAATCCTGGAAACATGTTGGTTCTCAGACTCTAACAGGTATCTCCACGGTCTTCAAGACTCTGGATTCTTTTGTCTTCATAGCTTATGCCCTTGGGCAGGAGTACATGCCATCAGTGCAGCTGCCTATGTTCAGAGGGCTGTGCATAGTTAGAAGCGTGCATATGCTATTCTTGGCTGTAGTTCTTTGTGAGTATTAGACATCCTGACAAGGGTCTTTGTAATATTCTTGGCTTCTGTGGTCTTCCGTTGCTGTACCCATAGTGACTGGACTGTAAATATGCCTGGTATCACCAATGCCAGGCTCTCTTACTTGGTGATCTTGCATGGTGTATATGGGAGTCTGGTAAGAAACTCGTAACATTCTGAATCTCAGAGCAAGGAGTATTTGATTCATCTTTCTTTAGTATTTGAACTATCAGTTCTTTCTTAGACTATAGTATGGCTAAACTAGAAAGAATCAATTTCAAGTTAGGTATACTTTAGAAACACTGCTGTGAACTTTAATTTACATACTTTAACCAAATGCACAAATTGAAAGGTGAGGGTCAGATGGAGAACATAAGCAATGGTCTGTAACACCCCTGTGCAGTTGCTCTTTGAATCTTGTACAATCAAAATAGCAATACAGAATAATACCTGGGAAGAATCCACCATTCAGAATAGAAATAAAAACCCATATGCTTATAGCTATATATCCTAAAAAAGCATATAAAAATGGTTGTCATAGTGCATTTTGGCTTCTAATAGAAATATTACTGCTTTTTTTTTTTTAAAAAAAATACACCAGTGCAGACATTAATGGCTAAATACAGAAAGCCAGATATTCAGCAGATGCAAACTGCTGTCATTTATTTCCATTGAACTGTTGCAATTTACACCAATTCAGAGAATCACTCTAATGGACTTCTCCTGCCTTCACACTGAATGTTGCCTGAGTAAACAACTGGTTTTACTAATTTAATATTTGTGTGTTTTCCCACGTGCACTAACCTCAGTTTCAAGATAAGAAAAGCACACAGTGGAGATCAGTGCTGGCACAGAGAACATTATCCAAGCTGAAGTCAAAGGGTGATGGTATTAGCTGCTACTTGCAAAATTCCTAACTCTCCTTGGATGGGAAATTTGGACAAAGGGACAGGAAATTCCACAGTACTGATAAAAAATAATTTAAGAGAGCACTATGCTAATATGTATAGCTTCACCTTGCAGTAGCACTGCTTTTTACTGTCTGTGCTGAGAGTGGTTGCACCTCTGATTTGTCAGGTGTTGAACAGGATGTTGATCCAATTGCTGCTACCATGTACTCCAGTCTCTTATAAACTTGTAATCACAAAAAAAAAGGGATTTTGTGTTTTTGAAAGCTTCATGGAAGCCAGCAGCTTTCTGTAGTGCTTCAAGGTTATTTTCTCTCAGATCCTGTTGCTCCATGACTTCTGCAGACGACCAATTCCCCTGCTCTCCTGGAGTGCTAGCTTTCAAGCTACGTACATGTGAACGGAGTATGGGAGGAAACAGGGTTCATTTAGAAGTGGAAGGACTAGCATGACTAAATAATAACCCGTGTACCGTGCAATTTCCAGTGAAACTGATGGGGAGAAAAGACTAAAGATTTGAGAATTAACTCTCTTGTCTTGGGCTTTTTTCCTATCCTCTCAGACACAATCTGGACTATTCAGTTGATGTCTTTTTTTTTGCGCTCTCCCTTCATTTGACCATCCTGTGTTCACATTTGCTTGCACAAGCACATAGCCCTGAACACAGAACAGAGGCATGGAAAATAAGACTTTTCTTCATAGCTGTCTTTGGATAATGTTTAATGGATTAATGGGTTAAAGAAAGGGATGGAAGAAGTAGAAATAGTTTATCTTTTAATATTTTGTTTAAGAAACTCTTAACATATGTACACATCCTATCCTTATCAACCTGGGAAAACAAATAGAAAGTTAATGAAGCAAACCACTCAGCCTAATACGAAGATTACTATCCATCCTGAAAAAAATTACACACATGAACAAACAGGCTTCCTATTCCTTCTTCTAACAATGCTCCCCTCACACAGACCTGAGACCAAATCCAGTATAATGAATCATTCATGCTAATACTGAACATTATGAAAGGTTAAACGTAGAATTGAATGGCAATCTTGCCTGAGCGTTTTCTTTCCTTAGTTGCAGCATACATACCATGATGCATTCCTCAACTGTTGTTAATTTAAAGGGTTTGAGGATGAAAAAAGGAGATTCTGGAAATGTCATGCTGGTCCATGTGGGTTGACTTAGTCTGAGGTATCTGCGTTTTCGGTTTGAGGATTCAAAGTGACTTGGTGGAAGAATCTAATTTGTTTTTTTCTCTGTACTATTTCTTTTTAATCTGATAATCAAGAGTACCAAGATTCAGTATTAGATTTCTGTGCAGCAGATTGTTAGCAGTATTATGTAAAATAATTCACACCTTAGATCATAAAAAATTGAGGAGCTTTTAGATGTGTATAGATAGAAAATAACATATTTTCTCTTTGGGAGATTGTGTAGTGTAAGAACACTGTAATTTGTATTTGACTGGGAATAATGTTAGTCACAGATTTCAGATCTGCCATGTGCCACAGGAAAACATCTGTATCCAGACAGTTAAGATCTTACAAAGATTATTTTGGCTTTTGCTTTTGTAATAGAAAGCTCAGACCTATTTTATTATCTGTCCAACTATCTAGGCTCATTGTCTTCAAGCGTTTAACATATGTTCTTATCTACGTTTTCAGATATCAGTGTAAATATCTTTTTTTGGTAATATGTTTCCTCTTATTCCTTTGTCCATTTGGGAGCTACACAATTCTGACTGAACATCCCTGTAGAAAAAGAATATCCCACAGCTCAAAAATTTTTTACTTTGCCGAGTTCTGTTTTCATTTAGACGCATAGTCAAAATTCCATACTTGATCAGACTAGTGGTATAGTTAGCCCAGTATCCTGTCTTTAAGAAAAGCTAGTAACAGATGCTGCATAGGAAGGGGAAAGGAATGCTTCAGTTAGTAACCCAGGGTAACCTGCCTGTGGGGAAAAATTTCTCCTCCAGCCCCAACAGTTTGAGACTGAGTTATGCCCTGAAGTACAAAGTTTTATATCCCTTCAAAAACTGCAGTTTTAAAAAATAACTATCATAATTTCACAAATCTTTTGGTGAAGTATCTCTTTCTTCATAGAGTCCCATTAAGTTCTTGCCTCCACAGTTTGTATGGTGACAGAGTTCAATACGCCAATTATGCTCAGTTATGAAATAGATTTCCTTTCTGTCACTTTTCTGTCGGATCTATTTCAATTTAATTAAATGGTCAAAATACAAAGTATGTTTTTTCCATCTTGAAAAATAAATCCTTCATTGTAACTTTTCAGAAAATAGCCTATCTAGTTCTTTATTTTTCATTTGGAATACCTCTGAGTTTTTACATGATGAGAGATTGTTTAAGCAACCATCTCACTTACCTGCTGTAAAAACAATATTTTGAAGATGCAATTTTCTGTGAAAGAAGCTAGTTCAACATGTAATTCTCTTCTGTCGTTGATGGATCATTTGCTCAGACATAATGAATTCTGCTGAATCTGATAACTTTATTTCTCATAAAGTAATCACAGTAAAATAATGAGTTACTGTATCATCATTTTTGCTTTGTTTCTCACTGCTTGCCTTTTTCACTTGAAAAAAGTCCTTGAGTTCTTGATTAGTCTTCTTGGCTTAAAGGACTTTTCTTTTGCCAGGTTGAAAGGAAAAAATTATTCAGATTCTTTACTTTTGATTCACCATTGCTCTGAAATAATGAATGGTATCCGTTCTTATAATGACCCAAAACATCAAGGGTGGCTTCCTACTCACTATGAAAAGACATAGGTCCAGCTTTTTCATTGGGATAAAAAACTTGCTAATAAAATCAGCACAGTGGTTCAGGTGCGTTAGCCTGTTAGACCTCCGACAGGAAAGTCACAGATCTTAAGAAGAAGAAGAAGAAAGGGAAGGAGAAACAGAGATTCATGGGAGAAAAAAAGGGGGGAAAAATGTGATTTTTTTTGTATCAAACAAAAGAAAAGAACGTTATTGTCAGTTCTCTCCCACCAAATTTGCCTCTGCCCAGTTCAATGCTGGTACCACTGTTCAGGTCAGAGATTTATTAAAATGCAATAAAGTGACAATATTCATGGAAACCTGGAACCATCCTGGAAAAACTTGAAGAATTCTTCTTAAATGGACTGATCCAAAACCCATAAAAGTAAACAGGATCTCTTGCATCGATTTCAAGAGGCTTTCAATTATACCATAATCCTGCATTGTTGAAACAAATGGTTGTTGGCAACTACTACTGTTACTAACACAATTTATCATTAATAGAAACAAAATACCACACTGTATTCACTGACACGGTAACAATACCTCTCTGTCCAATGAAAACCATCACAAACATGAGGTTTATGAAATGTTTGAAGAATTAAAATTCATCAAAAGTTTGAAACCTGTTGTATTAAAACTATCAGAAAGGGCTTGTATTTACTTCTCAACCAGCACATTTTAAAAGTATGTGCACTTTTTCAAATGCTATTTCACATCCTGTTCCCAGTGACGACCTCTACTATCTGTGCTGGACGTAGGTATTATTTTTTACAGAAATGAGATCTCTTTAATAAGCTTTAAAAACATTGTGAACAGAAACTGCTCTTATTTAAAAGTTTAACTTTACTTTCATCAATTTATAATCAGAGTTCCTCTGGTATGTTTGATTCCTGACAAACAAGGATAAAAGTCTTGTGCCCCCATTGCTAATGAGATGATAAAACAGCAGGGATCAAGTTTTTAATTACTACAGGCTATGCACTGGAGAGGTACCAATGATATTTTCTATTGCATGTCTAAGTTGTAACTTCAGGCTTATGACAGTCATGCTGTGTTCCTCTGCCTTTGATGATCACTCATCTTTGTCTCCTGAGAACATACAAAAATTTCTGAGCTTGGATCCTGGGGGGCTTGCAATTATTGCTGTAACCTGGCACAGGTTCCAGTGTGGTACCATCGCTGCTCAGTGAGGATCTGATGTCTGAGCAGAGGATAGGACATGCAAAACATCTACGAACTTTTCTTCTCCGACAATCTGGATTCTCAGTCTAGTTGTATGCAAGTCCCTTTAATAACTATGCTTTTAATTAAGCTGCAGAATCATTTAATATTGCTTCATTTTTTCCTATTAGAAGCACAATCTATTACCTTTGCATAAAGAATTACGGCCATAGGCACACAGCAATACACATTTTTGGCACTAGGGGACTCAGGTCTTGGAAAATTGATGATACAGGCATAGTTTTGGAAAGGATCATCATTCCTACCCACGTTTCTAAGCTTGTTGAGCAAGTTTTGTTTCTTTGAATAAAATTAATACTGATGCAAGAGATTAAAATGCATTTTCTAGTAATAAACAGTTCCCTTATTCGAAAGAGAGAGCTGATTTTGCAGACCTATCCTTCCGTTCCCCAGTTTTACAATCTCCACCACACTGACCAACCTGCATATATTTGGCCATTATTCTGGTTATTCAAATGCTTCTTTTTCCTTTTGCTCCACACCACTGTCTTGGATAAGAGTGAATATTTCCTTTGGCTCCAGTGCAAGGCAAACAAAAGAAGAGCCACCAGTTGTGTTTAACACAGACAAAGCACAGATGAGATCTGAATGAGGATGTTTGTAGGGTGCATGGAAAGTCACCTCTCTCAGTTGCCGCAGGACTGGATCACTGCTTAGATCACCAGAAATTTGTGGGGAGGAAAAACACTGAAAGTATCTTCTCACTGAGCTTCTACGAGGTTTTTTTTTCTCTGAATACAAGGTTTATTTTCTCATGAAAGAGATTGTGAAATCTCAACATGAACCCACCGTATTGTTGGAATCAGGAAGAGCCTGCCTCCGTACAGGCCATGTACCCACCAAAGTTTGCTCTGAACCCACTGCTGCTTTTTTTCTGCCACAGCAGCACAGCTCTGCCACTGTTCCACAGAATTCTACAGACATGATTTCCTTTAAATTCTTTTATGCTGAGAGAGCACTCTGTGAGAAAATTTTTTCATCCCTATTTTGTATTGCCTTTTCTGTTTAATCTCCACTTGATGTCGGAGATAGGTATGTCTCAGACTTTTTTTGAACCAAAATGAAGCTGCTATTCCTTTCCTCAGTTCCTTCAGTTTATACTTACTCTCTGCAGCCAAATCTTAACCCCGGAGGGAGTTTTCCATCTGAGGAAGGAGCTAAGACCACAGAAATAGTGACATCTCCAGCATGAAGTGGAGTCAGCAAGGGGGAAATGACGAGTCTGGATTCAGGGGCAGGAGGTCCTCCCCGAGTGCTGAAATACAAAAAATTAAAAAGTACTTTTTCTTTGTCTGCACTTGAAGGTTTTACAGTTGCATCATTTGTGTATGGGAAAAATACCAAGGGACGTGCCTGCGTGCAGAGATATTGCAAAATAATGTATGAAAGCAAACTTTAACTAATATATTCATTTCAGCAAGAATTGTGAGTCTTGATCTGACTTGGCTTCTCCAGGGACTGCATGTCAGACAAATGCTACAGAAATCAAGAGACCACATGACCCACTTCTCTCTAGCTTGGGGATAAAACCCCACTGCTTTGGTAGCCCCATCCAAACTGGCTGTAAACAATCATTCTTAAGAAAAACAGGGTGGTAACATTAACTTCAAAAAGTACTTCACATATTTGAAAACTTCTATTAAATAACCAACCATAATTAATGCACTTGGCTGTAGAATTCAATTACATTTTAAAAGCAAATCATGAAGGAGACTTCATACTTGTTTTCTTTTACAACTGATATGACAGATGAAAAATGTTAACGCTACAAATACTGTACTGACGATAAACCAAATATAGCTTAAATGCACTGATTTATTTTACAAATGTAGGACATCCAAGTAATAGACTATTGTTCTGTAGAGGCTCTCAATGGCACTTAAGAACTATACAGCTTATATCCACTCAAACCACTGCATAAACAGAATCAAGAGACATTTAATATGCTACATAATAGAACTTGAAATGAAGTTGACCATAACATGTGTATAATCTAAACTGCAGAAATCACTCCATTTTAATGATCTGTTCCCTAAAAAGAAAATGCAAAGCGTTTAAAAGATTTAGCTAAAAGTGTGCATAGATTGAATAAATCACCATGGGTATCAATTATATCTTGAAAATAGCATACAGCTCTTATAACATCAAGGACTGGTTTTAATTACAGCTGCAGTGTTACTAACATTTTCTTAATTTTAATGAGTGTTGTTCTGTTATAGGATTAACTTGTGCTGACGCTGAAGAAGCCAAAACAATTTTGAATTAAAAGAATTCCAAAGACATTTGAACGTTCTGAGGTACACAGAACGGCAGATTGTTTTGAAATGTGTTGGATTTTGGCCCAATGCTGTTCTACTTTCTTACTCAATGGGATATCTCATGGGACTATGGCAAACAAGATTTGGCCTTTTTTTCCAGAATTGTAAAAAGTAAATATTGCAATGGACTGCAAGTGCAGTAAATTCCTGTCTATGTAAGAGAAATGTGCATAACTAAAATGAGCACATTACATCGTTATAATCCTTAATATAGAGGTACATCAGTAACACCAACTCTTTTAAGATCCTGTGTTTAGTTGTAAATCATGCTTGATTGACATTCTGTATCTATATTGAGTATGTACCATTGTAATAGCACTGATACAGCAGCAAAATTTCATCAGCTAAGTAAGGTATTGAGTGAAATATTATATAAAGGTCAAAGAACCACTTGGAAGACTCCCGACTCAAAAACAAAACCAAAAAACAGTGAGTTTGCATTTATATCATCATTTTAAAGCATTTAAAAATGTTATTATTAAATAATGGTAGAACTTAATTTACTACAGACCAGGGTAGAGAACCAGTGGTTTGAGAGGTGACAACAGTCCATTCTGTGGGCACTCTAGCTTTTGTCCTCCTCTTTGCTTGGCTTACCCAAAGGGTGATCATGGTCAGCTACTTGCTATTTATGTTCAGGGTTTTTTTATTTTGGTCCATTCTCAGGCTATTGGTTATGAATGAGGTCTAACGTGGGACATAAAGAAGAGTGACTTTATGATCCACAAACAATTTATGGGAAGTAGCTGTTTTTGTGTAAACGTGTGAAGTGTTAGTACAGAGATTAGAACTCATCATTTAGCCTTGAAAGTGGGCCCTTGAATACAGGATTAGAAGGAACGTGTTATTTCTGTTATGCTAAAACTATGCCACTATTAAATTTGAATAAGAATTCCAAACTGCAATATTAATGTTTACAGAAAAGTGAACATAGTTCTTGAGGCTACTGCCATACCTCAAGCCTATGATTTCTGTATGCTGAGGACAGAAACATTTGCATTTGGCATCCTATTTTTCTTCAGCAAATTTCCTTCCTCTGACTTTTTCATTAAAAGAGCTGTAGTGTGTATCGAGAAAGTTATTTTGCTTCTTCACAGAAGGAAAACTAGATAATAGGTGCTTTTTATGTCAAAAGGTTGTATTGCTTTTCTCCCACTGCTGGGTGGCCGTAATATTTAAGTCATAAATGGGCAAATGTCAAAGCAGCTCTCCTGCTGTGCCTGACTCCCTCTAATAATTAGGTGCCGTTTTATTGTTCCGTGGCTCAGTTGTGAGTACAGCTGTCAGCTGACATAACTGGTAATGGAAGGACCACATTCCTTATAGCTAGACAACTCCCTTCAAAATTCATGGCATATTTACAGCCATCAGATTTGCAGTATCAGGTTCCAGACTATAGCTGTGCACAGCAAAGTAATATCTGAACCTATGTGACTGCACTGTTAAATGCATGTATTTAACATCAAAATTTTATATTCATACAAAATAAGGAGGAGCAGACCTTCCATCCAGCTATGAGTGTGCCTTGCGTTGTTTCAGAAGCGGCAAACAGCGTCGCTGCCCAGCTGGAACTCTCCCTTCCCTGGAGCCGCCCCGCGGTGCAGCACCGCTGCACTGGCCCCAGCTCTCTTCCCCCTCACACAAGTCCTGGAGAGCACAAGAAAAGGAGAAAGAAGCCCAGCGAAAAGAGTACCCCCATGGTCCCCAGCAACCACAGTAGATATTTGGAGCAGTAAACCACTAACATAATTTAGCAACTTGCTAAAAAGCAAGCGAAAGAAAAAAGGCAACGGCAAAGGTTGTTGGGAGCGTATCCACGTGTAGACAGAGGGCTCCGATTCGTGTTTGCCACAGGAAAAATACAAGTCATTTATGCATTGCCTGTCTTGCTGCTGTTTGAAAGGTGGTTTACTATCCTACCATCCTTTTTCAGACTCTCTCTATAGACTTCTGTGATGCTTGGAAGGGCAAAAAACTTCTGTTGGGTTTCATAACTACTAAGGGAGAACCTTCCTGTCCTGGCATACATCTTCTCTGAAGGCTCCAGGTAGCAACATCAGTTCAGTGCCTGCTAGAAAAGCTTGCTGTGCCCAAGTTATGTCCTGGGTGGGAATGAGGGCTTATGCACAGAGTGGTGCCAGCACGTGGGCTGCACCAGGAGCTGCCCGGCTCAGGTGACTCTTCACAAGGTGTATTGCAAGGACACAGGTCTGTGTCCCCCCACGCGAGCAGGCATGGGGCGGTACACAGCGATGATCATTCTAGACATCTCTCATGTAGCCTGAGCCAATCTGCATAGCAACAAGAAGGAAGCAGAGATGTAGGAGCTGCTGCTCCCGCTGACACTAGTGGGAGCTTGCTTTCCTCCACGCTGGGAAAGCCCTGGCTGAGATGTGGTAAGGGTGGGTTCTCAGAAGCCATCCTCTTCAAGAGGCATTCTTGAAAAGGAAGAAGTTGCAACATCTTGCTGCTCCAGCCAAAAGTTACACAAGTGTAATGCTGCAGGATTATTAGCTCTTTGTGTACTTAACAAAACATGTCAGTAATGTTCTGTACAAAAACTTTCCCGTGGCAGCTGTCACACTTATTATAAGCTGTAGTTGAGCAACCAGTCAGGACATGTGGTTTTATTGGGGAAAGGATTGTTATGAGGAAAGGATTGTTGTGTTACTTTATTCCAGAAAATCAAATTAGCTCCTTGTTATTCCATATTCTAGCAGTAACTTCCTACCAAAAAGGCATCCTCCTTCAGCATGGACTTAGGAAAACAAGGCACAAATAGCTCATTCAAAAGTAGTACTGTTCAGGAAGAACATTTAGAAAATACTAAATCCTTAACATCTCAGTCCCTAGCCTTTATTCAAGGAAACCTTTTTTTCTGGGCGGAATATATAAGGGCAGTCCCATTTTGCCAGAAAAAAGGTAAGAGACCAGAGTTGTGGGTAGAGAATTTATTTGCCACAGCATGCTACTGGACACAGAAATTATAAGAAAAAGTTTACCGAGAAGAAAGACAACCAATAATATACCAGTAAATATTAGGGTTTTACTAGCATACTAACATACTGACCCTGATGCCGATGTTAATTCACTTGAGTGGTTATTTGAATAGAAAAAAGCCAGGAAAAATAAAGGGGGGGAAAAAAAGGAAAAATAGAGCAAACAACATAAGATATTTTTCTGCTTTCTAAACACTGGCTAATCATTGACCTGACTTTTTGCTAGATAAGAAAGTTCTACATAATATATAATAGTGGTGGCTATTTGTGAGATACTTAATGCAGTGAGACTTTTTAAAAAAATTATTTTTGCCCAGGAGATAAATGTGTAACCATATGATTTTTCCCCCTGCTATGTTAAAAATGCATTTATATTTTTTCAAGCACACCCCGATTAAAGAGGGCACATCTGTTTTAAGTCCTTCTTTATGAAAATTACTGAGCTTCCTCTGAAAGCTTATCTTTTAATTTCAAAATTCTTTGTAGCAATAAGTTAGATAATAACCAACCATATTTCTGTCTTTTTTAGGGAAAAAAGAGAGAGAGAAAGAAAGAACGAACCATTTTGAGCTTTGAACTCCCCCTCCCTCCCCTCTTTGGGTCTCCTTTGAAAAGGCCCCCCTCATTTGCGTTTAAAATGGATGTTTCATACTGGTTGATTAGTGTTAGTATGGGATACCAGCCGCTCTGAGCCCAAGGCTCAGCTTGAGATCTGCGGATTATTCATCACTTCCCCGGCAGGGGGGACCGTTTCTCACTTTCACTGCACAGCAGCAAAGTCTTCAGCTTTGCTTTTTAAGGGTTTTTTTCCCCTTTCACAAAGTTTTTTTCCCCCCCTTCTTCCCCATGAAGGGGTTACTTGAGTGTACATAACACCAGACCACTTTTAATACCAAACCTCCCCCTCCCCGACCAGCTTTCTTGGTCTGAATAGCACATAATGGATGGGGACGTATTTACCATATGTCTGTCTGGTTACAACCATTGTTTAAGGCAAAGATCATTTAAACACGTGAGTTGAGACTTGGAGAGGCACCCGATTTTATCACTCTATTATGGCCATATTATAGCAGCTCTTTTTTTTTTGCTTTTCCATAGGTTTGATTGATGTTTTGTTTATCGTATATTAAGTTGGAAAAGATCTAGGGGATGTATGTTAGGATGTGTCTGTATTAACAATTTTTCAATAACATTTATCATCATTGCTGTTAGCATTTTGAGTACCAAGTCTAATCCAGCTCTGAACAGGCTTTTAAAAAAATATTTGACATTAGCTACCTGTGTATGTTTGTAATATTTGATTGTTATTATTAATCATACCTACCGAGATAATGCTTCAGAACTAAAGAAAAGGAGTTCTCCTCATGCAGAACAAAATAAATAGCAGACAATTTTGTGTCCCTGAAATCTAGCCCGCTTTTATGTCTTCTGATCTCACAAAAGATGAGTTCTCTACAAACCTGGGGTCTCTCAGTCCCATAAGCCATTATGGATACAGGAATACAACTGCAACACAAAGAGTTTTTTCCAGACACTGGTGAGCATATATATTTTCCTTTGCTCCTTTGTCTCCAGCTGCCTAAAGGCATTCATCCTTCCTTAAAGACAATGATTACACACAAAATTATAATGTCTACAAAAAGGCAGAATTACTTCATTGTAACTTTAGCCATCTAAAACAGCCATGAACATTGATGATTGGTTTAGAAGAATCTATTGCTGATGGAAAGAAACCAGCACCTGCAGAATGTGGCCATCCTATCAATACCTATGATGCAAAAGAATATCCTGCAGATATAGCATATACTATCCCCACTGACGGAGTCCAGATAACTAGTTCAGATCAAACTCATAACTTTTAGATAGCAGAGACTGGGTGAGATGATTCATACTTACTAAGACACAGCATGATTTGGTGCAATGCTTACGATCATTAATTCTTCTTAAAATTAACAGCTACCACGACCTGAATTTTCTCTTTTGTTTCCTACTGTCATCCCTCAAAACTCCAGAAAAAAAGATTTATCTTCTTTGGTACTTTTAGTGAACTATATTCCTCCTTTGGGACATCTTTAATCTGCTTTACAAGGAGGTTAGTAGGAGTAAGAGACACAGCACAGTACTATGCAGACTTTGAAAATAAGAACTTCTTTACACCCACGTGGGCACCCACAGTTCCCCCTTCTTAGTGAATATAAACTAATGATACATTTTCTCTATTCGCCACCTTCTTTTTTGGTTTTGAACCCGTAACTCCTGGATGAGCTCTCTCACCATGAAACCGCTGCATATGAGTCAGATGTGTTATTTTAAAACACGAATGGCCACAAACACTGCACATTGTGGCCACAGACACATATCAGGGCTATTGATAGGTATCTGGCATGCTCCTCCGGGAATTGGTACTCTGGTACTCCCTCTAGGTCCTGTATTCTGGGAGGGCTCAGACAGGAGTTGTACCCAGCTGCTCAACCTCCTACGTCCAGAAGACAGAACTGTAACGATCTGGAAACTAAGCGGTCAAAGAATTATTTTAGGCCTATCTGGGGTTAGACATATGCTAAAGAAATTATGCAGGCTGAATTTGAAGATTTAGGTGCCTAAATCTCCTTAAAACCTGTTTTGGACATATGAATGTTTCTTTTGACAGCTCTTAATGCTTTCTTCATCTTCTCAATTTTGTGTCTGCTACAGCCATGACCACAGCAGTATCTGAGTGTCATTCAGAATTGCCTCATGTGAATTCTGTCTCTTTCTTCTTTTTCCCAGGAGGAATCCATGTAATAACTACAAAAATTTAAATACATACATAGATATATATACATACATGCATATGTATACGCACCAGTGAAACTAGTAACCAAGACGTTTCACTCCTTGCAGCCAGGAGATGAGTGTTTTCATCACAGACATCAAAAGAAATATATGAAGTAGGCAGGGATGACAATGAAGCTGATAAGTCAAAGGATATTGAAAAAGATGTTGCAAGAGGTAGAAAGACATATTTTACATACCGTGCTGCCTTACAAATGATGCAGTCCACATAAAATACTCTAGAGAGAACTCAGAGACTATACTATGCGGCTAGATTTCTTAGGGCCACTTCAGCGGGATAGTGCAAATTGGCACAGCTCCACTGATTTGAATTGATTTGGGCAAATAAATTGCAAGAAAAGAGACACCAAAAGAAAACGTAATGAGCCCTCAGTCATTTTATTCAGTTGTGTCTAGAGGCATCTCATACTGCAGAAGTATTGCTTACAAAGTATTAGTTATAGTAGTAAAGCCATTTGTACTAGTCTCATTTAACATGTATCTGCCCAACTCAAGTCAGTGAAGCCACGTACATAAGTACATTGTCTGCTTGATGGGATAAATATAGTATAATATTAAATATACTTAATAGTATAGCTATATTTGATACATGCGAGAGCAATGCAATGGGTAGCAACATGGCTCAGAATTCAGTCCAGAACAGATTTTAAATACAATGGAGTTATTACATCTTCAAATTACTGTTACTGAGATCAGGATCTTTACTACCATCTTGATCACCATACTTTCTCACTGAAGT
>NW_010524169.1:0-1762 GCF_000687285.1 Phaethon lepturus | reverse complement strand
CAGCAGGATCATTTGTAACATGGTCTATCAGGCTATGATTTGACATTTTAAAAGTCAACCAAAACAGAATTTCATAAAGTCATTACTGCAAATATTCAAAGGGAAGTGAGTGAAATGGTGACAGATGTTTTGCATGTAGGTAGATACAAACTTTGTTTAACATGCTGTAAAATGGGTGAGAATTATTTAAGTTCAATTGCAAAATTAATTATTGGGGTTTTTCAATTGTAAAGCACCATTTGGGCTTTCAAGAATCTTAAAAATAAAGAAAATAACTCAGGTATTTATTGTTTTGCTTCAATTTACATTGGTGCTATAAATAGCTGACAAGAAATGATGACAAATAAGCTATTGTAACCCTTTGGGAGTTTATTAGGTCATTTGTGAGAGCGTTGAATAGAGTCATTTGTTGCCCTCAGGTGTTTGAGAGTCTCTTTACCCTTGGGAAAGGAATTTAACAAAGGAGTGTATGTCAAAGAAGGCACTCTGTGTTTTCCACCCTTTTTCTGAAGTGTTTTCAAACACACTCCAAGCTAAAAATTCTCAGAAGTGAGAAAAGGAGGTATATATCAGACGACCCCTGAAGCAGCTGACAATCCCAGGGAGCGGAAGATAGGGTCAGATTCTAGATGCCTGAATCCCAAATACATTTTCACCATAGGAGGCCCTGATTTATTTTTGCCCCACCCACTGGGTGCAAACCTTGAAATGCACAATACAAAAGTGTTGAACTAATGCACTACTTGCATTTTTTTATTTGGCTAAAATGTGACATGTCTTATTTTTTGCCTGCTTCCAAAAACACTGGGCAGGTCCTTTGTTATAAAAAGACATTGCCTCTGCCTTAATCTATATATCTTCTTAATTAAATGAAGGATTAGCATTTGTTTAGGCTATAATAAAACAGATTGTCAGGCAATATCAACAGCCATCATAATGAATCTGCAAAACAGCTTTAAGGAAAACAGTAACTACAGTTTTAATTATTTAGGTAGCATCTAGGTAGTTATCTGTTCCAAAAGCAGTGGTCCATACAATCCCTCTAGTGGAACGAAGGGTAAAAAGGGAGCCAAGGGGAAAGGAAAAATGAAAGTGAAACTGTGTATATGGGTTTTTTTCTTTTTTTATTCCCTGAACAGTAGCAATGAAATTTAGCTCACGATTCCTATCTAAGATGCACAGAGTAAGCAGTTTCAGCATCACGCATCTTGTATTTCGTTCAGGAGGTGCTATCAAGTGAATTCATTAGCTCATTATTTCTGCTCAATTAAGATACTTAAAGATGAAAATCTTCAGAAATTAAAAAGTTAGTAGTAACAATGATGAAATAACAGCACAGTCTAAGTGAGTAGAGCAAATTTGCGGTATGGAAGTACTGAATGCAACAACAGCAGTTGATGGAGACCAGGTAATAAACAAGATTGTTGTTTTATTTTTACTTGAAGGCTATTGCTGATGGGTCCAAGGCAAGATTGATCATCTTTGTTTCAGGAAAAGCATTCTTCCTGTACAAATTTTATTTAAAATAACTTATTTGTAGCATCTATTGGAGAAGTGAGTCAGACAGAAATAGAAGGCTAAAAAAATAGTGCAAAATCTGATTTTGGTTAGGGAGCTGTCACAAGGACAGCAGTTAAGACTAGTTAAAACTAGTGACACAGATGTCCTTGGCTGAAATAGGGGCAAATGCAGTCATAAGATTAATTGATTGGGCCAGGGATATGTAATATATATAATATATTACAAATATATTATAAACATA
>NW_010524168.1:0-6862 GCF_000687285.1 Phaethon lepturus | reverse complement strand
TATAAAAATATATTTTTATATATATAAAAAACATCCATGTATGCATATCTAGCCTACTCAAAGGAAATATACATTGTATTGGGGTTTGGGTTGCTTGGAAGTATTAGGGCTGGTGTGAGCTGAAATGTTGTGTCTGTAGTCAGGATTCAAAAAGTTGAGCCCTGAGAAAGATCTCACTGCAAGATAAAGACTATGCATCAAAGAGAACAAAAAAAAAAAAAGAGAGAGGTGAAAAATTGTCAGAAAAATAAGTGTTTTCAAAGTCAGTGTATCATGGTAAGTGGTAGCAGTATAATGAGGTGACAGCCTACAGCAAACTGAGTGGAGTGAGGAAAGGGAGAGGAATTCTCTGCAATAAAACTCCACAAATTGCTGGGAGTCACTGAACATGACAAGCTCTGTTTACTAAGAGATGGGTAAGTTCACAGGACATATCTAGATGGCTCTTTACTGAAGGTGAATTCTTACTTTTCAACATAATCTGTGGAACTTTTTTTAAGAAGAAAACTGATACTCAGTATTTCTTAACTTTGATGCATTTAATAATCTTTTTGCTGCCAGCTGATCTGATTAGTGATGAAAGACCCCAAATAATAGACCCCAAATCAATTACTTTCTGTGGAATCACAACATTTTCCCCAGTTATGTCCAACTGGACAGTGGAGACAGCCATGCCAGCTGTGTGCAATCACATCTCCACCTCAAGTGGTTCATAGAATCACAGAATCATAGAATCATAGAATCTTAGAATCTTTGGGTTGGAAGGGACCTTCCAAGGCCATCTAGTCCAACCCCCTGCCATGAGCAGGGACATCTGCAACCAGAGCAGGTTGCTCAGAGCCCCGTCCAACCTGACCTGGGATGTTTCCAGGGATGGGGCATCGACCACCTCTCTGGGCAACCTGGGCCAGTGGTTCACCACCCTCATTGTCAAAAATTTCTGCCTTATATCTAGTCTAAATCTACCTAAACTGAAAGTTTAAAACCGTTACCCCTTGTCCTATTGCGACAGGCCCTGCTAAAGAGCCTGTCCCCACCTTTCCTATCAGCCCTTGTAAATACTGGCGGGCTGCAATGAGCTGCCTCCCAGTCACGCCACGCTGACTGGTCCAGTGCCGTCTGCTGAATGGAGCTGGAAAGGCAATATGCGCTAAAAATCAGTATGCACCGTACAAATAATAAAGGCTGTTACTTCACTGTCTCGTTAAAAGGAATAAAATGCCTCAGGGTAGGCAGACTATTTTTCAGGGTGCTTTTCAGCCAGCATCTTTGCTTTGGAGCAGCCAACACTGGTCTGGAAACAGGCTGATTTTCAGAGTTGCTGCTCGCTTGCAGCTCTTGCTGGAAACTGTGGTTCATTGCTGATCAGACTATTTTTACGCAGGTGAGAAAAGATAGCATTAGCTGGCTGGCATGTAAGTTCCCCAGCTTGAAAACACTGGCTATTGTTGTTGGCTTTTACACTATTCTGCTGCAGCCTGTGCCCTCTTTTCCTATCTATTTTCCTGTTATTACCCCATAAGGCAACTCTTACGTCTTTTGAGATGTTTACAAACACTTCATATGAGTAAGTTTTTGGGAGTAAGTTTTTGGGAATAAGTTTTTGTAAAAAATCCCCTTTGGCCAGGTAATTAGAAACTGCTGGATAATGTGTACATCTTTTCAAATTTCCTTAAGTCCCCTGTTTTCTTAGCCTTTATCTACCTGTCACAGGATCTACATGGCATATCTTCTTGTTTACTCTACAAATCCAAGATAAACATCTTTACCAACTGTATATTTATATAGCATCTAACACGTTGGGCTAGTGATATACTTAAAACCTCCAGGTGCTACAGCTATAGAGAAGGTATATAATAATAGGGAGCTGCTCATTCTCCCACAAGGCATCTTGTTTCAACCCACAACATATCCATTCATTTAAAAGGTTCTATTTATTCAAATCAATCTGTCATGCAGTGCTAATTAAGCATTAATTGATACCTATTTCTCTGAGGCAACAGACCATCTTTTTTCTTGAATCACCCTTGAAGTTTGGCTCAAGATACTGGAGGAAAAATGAAACAGGCTTGTCTTTGTGACTACTAGATGCATTATTTATTTATGTATTTATTTATTTATATATATGCTTATTTATTTTTGCTGTCAAATGCATCAGACTCCATAATCCTCTCCCCTCCCATTATTTGCTAGAGGAGGAACTGGCAAAACAATAGGAAGGATGTAACTAGCAACTTGGCTGTGGGGTGCATGGAGGGATGGGTGTAGAAACCAGTATGCAATCAGAAGTTTAATATGAGAACAGTTTGTGTGTTGTCAGTCAATCATCTTCTCCCTGTTTAGATTTGCAAGTGAATTGCAGATGGACTTCTTGGACACATCAGATTTTGGTTTTCTTTTGCTTTGCTGCAGAAAGCTATTTTCAGCCTAGGTTTTCTTCCTCCTGTTGTGACATGTGGGAGATGTGATATCACACCCTCCAAAGAACTGACACGCAACAGCAACGCCATAACAAAGAGCTCGTCCTTACAGTGTTTGGAAAAAGGGGTAACTTCATAGCGGTGGAACCGCCTTTAGCTGTGGATGTGGAGTATCTCAGAGAAATCTTCCCCTGGGGATAGATATTGCTCATCTCCTTGTAGTTTAATAATACACTGAAATACCACAGCATCTTCCTTCTGAAAACCACGTGCTACGTGGAGAGCATTAATGACACAGGTTTAACCCGCAGCCTGCACAGCGCAACACCGTTTACGCATACCACCCACCTCCACGAACCAGCTGATTCTTCCAGACACTCTTGTTTTGCTGCTTTCAGGATCTTACCGAGCTTCTTTCAGGGTTTCTTTACGTATCTCTGCATGATCTCGCAATGCACATTATAGACAGGTCTAACAGTGCCACGCATGAGGCCAACACAGCCGGTACCTCAAAGTGCTACGGTCACAGCCCGTGACACCGGAGAGCACAGATGCCTCTGTTTGCTCTCCATCGCTTCATCTTTCCCCCTTGCAGCACATGTGTAGCTCCTGTGAGCACTGTAGCACGGAGCCAGAGCAAGCCTGAAGCCCACCGTAACGCGGCCAAAGCTCCTCGACACTCCTCACTTTGCAGCTCTGGTTGAGCAGCACAGCCCGTGGTGCCATGTGCCGCCCTTGGAGACTGTGCAAGCCCTGGCTTGTCACCCACACCCATGGTACAGACAACTTCACGGACACAACCCACAGACAACTTCACTGTAGGGTCTAGAGGGGACTATGCATCCAAGGATTTTCACCCCAGTTTGCTTTTGCTGATCTGTGTTGGTTGAGGTAGACTCATTCTGTTCGTGGTAAAGCTCTGGCTGTCCCTGTTTTAATTTACAGATTCTACTTAGGTGTTGACTGATAAGGTGGGGAGGATGGTGGCAAGAGGGAGCTAAATTTGCTTCGGGGCGCATAAGCATCGGTTTCCATTCTGCAGGAGAGCACGAAATGTTTCTGTTTGAAAAAGCAGAGCTTTTTCATCAAATGTTAATGCTAATTTTTCAACTGTGTGTGACTCAATCCTTGACTCTGCTGCTGGGGAAGTCTGGTTTTTTGCATTCTTTCTCACTGGGGTTAAGAAGCCACTGCATATCATAAGGCAAAACAAACAGGAAGGTGAGTAAGGGGCATTCATCTCTCATGCAACAGGATAACCCAAAACCACAGAAGTATGGAAAAACAAAGGAAAGTGAGTTATAGGATCTGTCTTCATCTGGCACAAGAAAGCACGCTTGAGTACAGCTGCCACAAAACTGTTCGGCATGTGCTCAGCTCCTGTGAGGAGTCCTATTAAGTCCTAACATGAAGGACAGGCTTAAATAAGGCAGGCAATTTAAAATATACTTCAACAGGTGAGATCCTTCCCCTGGCTCCATTTTGTAATAATAGCATGGTGATAATAATGGACAATCAAAAATTTGGTAAGGTTTATCTGCCTTTGAAGTAGAGCAGTCACCTTTTCACTGCTTTGTTAAATGAAGGCTAGTTCAGTTTTCTGCAGTGGATGACAAGCAGACGTGACTCTTATCTGGTCTAGGCAAAGAAGAAAATTCTTTCCTGTAACACATTTAACCTGTTAGCAGGAACGGACAGTCTGACTCAGCTGAAATTACTATCCTTAACACTTAACTATTAGCAGTATATTAACTTAATGTGGCCTTGTTGGGAACGATAAACATATTATATTTTAATACAGGGATCAGTACCTCTGAATTACAGCTCAGTTAAGAGCAGACAAGTAACAGTACATGGCAGCCTTCGCAAGGTTCTTCCAGATCTAGCTGAAACAAGAAGTGCCTGTGAGAACAGCAGCCCCAGTATAGAGAATCCAGAGGCTGGAGAAATGTTTTTCTGAGCTGGACATCTGGCTCAAGGAGGTTTGTTCATCCCCGCATGATGGAAACAATTTGCTTTCTCCAAGGATTGCTAAGTGTACGGTACTTGTGGGGAGGGGAAGGCAAATGCATACCTAAGGCATGCTCTCAGATCTACAGAGCATTCAGTCCTTTTGGGAAAATAAAAATTAGCTTGGCCAGCTCCATGCAGAGTTGCTGCCCTGTTCAAGACAAGCACACAATTCACCTGCAATCCTTAATTCTCACTCTCGGTGCTGGGGAACCAGCACTTTTAAATGTAATTACCACGCACTAAGGAGTCATTCTTCTGGCAGTCCCATCAAGGACAGAACAGGCTCCCTAAGAAACTTCCCCAACAGGCAAATGCAGAATATCCTGCTTATTTTTACAGGATCTTAATTCATCCGTATTAGACCATGTATAAAAAAATGCAGCTGTGCTGGGCAGTGCTCAGCTGAAGAATTTGCTCCAAGTGATGTTCCCACTTAGAACATTAGTTCCTGCAAAGAATGCTGGTGAAATGTCCTTGCTGTTGGTCAAACATGTGCTCTGCAGTCATAGGTGGTGGTCTTGATGAGGTGAAAGGACTTTTTAGCACCTGTCCTACAAATTTGCTTACAAAGGAGGCCATCCAAGACCCTGAGAGTCTGAGGACTGAGTTTCAAGCTGTCATTTATCTGTATGTTGTTTCTGAGTTTCGCTTTATATTCTTAATTCTTTTTTTTTTTTTTTTTTTTTTTGCATTTTAAGGGTGTGATATTTGCCAGGAAAAACATTTAGAATATTAGATTCATAGAATACTTTGGGTTGCATCTAGTCCAACCCCCTGCCATGAGCAGGGACATCCCCAACGAGAGCAGGTTGCTCAGAGCCCCGTCCAACCTGACCTGGGATGTTTCCAGGGATGGAGCATCTCCCACCTCTCTGGGCAACCTGGGCCAGTGGTTCACCACCCTCATTGTCAAAAATTTCTTCCTTAGATCTAGTCTAAATCTATGCAGAGCCTTCTCTGCTCCAGGCTGAGCCCCCCCAGCTCTCCCAGCCTGTCCTCCCAGCAGAGCTGTTCCAGCCCTCGGAGCGTTGCTGGGGCCTCCTCTGGCCCCGCTCCAGCAGGTCCATGTCTCTCCTGTGCCGAGGGCTCCAGAGCTGGACGCAGCACTGCAGGGGGGTCTCCCCAGAGCGGAGCAGAGGGGCAGAACCCCCTCCCTCGCCCCGCTGGCCACGCGGCTTTGGGGGCAGCCCAGGACATAGTTGACCTTCTGGGCTGCGAGCGCACATTGCCGGCTCATGTCCAACTTTTCACCCACCAAGATCCCCAAGTCCTTCTCCATGGGGCTGCTCTCCATCTCTTCATCCCTCAGCCTGTGCTGATACCGGGGGTTGCCCTGACCCAGGTGCAGGACCCTGCACTTGGCCTTATTGAACGTCAGGTTCACCCGAGCCCACTTCTTGAGCTTGTCCAGGTACCTCTGGATGGCATCCCGTCCCTCAGGTGTGTCAACTGCATCACTCAGCTTGGTGTCATCTGCAAACTTGCTGAGGGTGCACTCGATCCCACTGTCTATGTCATTGATGAAGATATTAAAAAGTGCTGGTCCCAAGGCAGACCCCTGAGGGACATTGCTCATCACTAGTCTCCATCTGGACATTTAGCCATTGACCACTACCCACTGGATGCAACCATCCAATCAATTCTTCATCCACCCAACAGTCCACCCATCAAATCTATCTCTCTCCAGTGTAGAGAGAAGGCTGTTGTGGGGGACCGTGTCAAAGGCCTTACAGAAGTCCAGATAGACAACACCCACAGCTCTTCTCTTGTCTGCTGATGTAGTCTCTCCATCCTAGAAGGCCACTAAGTTGGTCAGGCAGGACTTGCCTTTGGTGAAGTCATGCTGGCTTTCTCGAATCACATCCCTGCTTTGCATGATCTGTTAGCATGCGTACCCCAGTATCAGAAGCTCAAAAAAGTCTGAGAATAAATCCATTCATGGGTGTACAAGTGGAACTATTTTCACTGCTTGCAATTTCCTTGCTTATTTAGAGAGTCTGCAGCAGCTACCTCTGTTCTAGGTGGCTCTTGGAGACGGGACATTGTCTTTCTCCCTCCCATTGCACTGCCCGACCATGGTAAAAGCAAAAAGCATGTCTGAAATGACAAAAGCAAAAAACACATATGCAGTGGCATTGTTTTCTGTTTGGACAGGAGAATTATGTAGTTGCAGCATTGAGCTCTCCAGGGAAGAAAGCAGGCAGGAGACCTTCTGTGGGATGTCAAAGACTGGAGGCTTGCCAATGTGACACCCATCTACAAAAAAGGCCAGAAGGAGGATCCTGGGAACTACAGGCCTGTCAGCCTGACCTCCGTACCAGGGAAGATCATGGGGCTGTTCATGTTGAGAGTGCTCACAGGGCATCTGCAGGACAGCCAAGCAATCAGGCCCAGCCATCAGGGGTTCATGAAAGGCAGGTCCTGCTTGA
>NW_010524167.1:0-1037 GCF_000687285.1 Phaethon lepturus | reverse complement strand
TTAGTTCCCAGAAGTCATTTACATAATTTCCGTCCTTGGGGGGGAGGGGACCCTCGGGTGGTGTCTGGTGGTTGTGGGCCCCAAAGGAATTATTCTCTTTATCTCTTGTTCAGGTATCAGCAACTTTGATTGCATCAGCAACCTTGATTGCAGCAGTTAGCATGTAGTTAGCATGTCCCCCTCCTAAGCACATATTTACATATCAACAACTTTGAGACAATATTGTACTTTAAGTTTTAGCTGGTGATAAAGCAAATAACTCCAATAAAAACACAGTGTGTGTGCTCACAACAGAGGAAAATAAAGTCCTCAGACCTGAAAGCCTCCCTGTAAAGGACAGAGAAAAATTCCAACAAGACATATGGCAATGGGAAGGAACCAAAGAGCAGTTTTGGAAAATTCTAAAGCCCCCCAAGGATGGAGACATTAGAGTGAAAAGATCTAAGTGAGACCTATTTGAAATATTAATTATTTCTCTAAGTCTCAAAGGGGGGATCTGTTGAAGGGATGTGAGGAATGAACCTGGGGGTATTGTTTAGTCTCTGTGAGCAGTTAACAAGGTGCAACCTTTAAGGAAGGAACAAGATAACCACAAAGAGAATGCAACTACTGAATCTTGAGTGAACTATCCTAATTAACATCTAATTAACATATATGTGGCATAAAAGAAACATGCCCAAGCCCCTCCCTCATGAGCATGCCTACCAAAAAAGAAGGACGCTGTGACTTTAAGTGGAGACGAGGCTTGTGAGAGCCAATGGGAACAAGGGTGACTGAGCCAACTTTTAAAAAATACTGATAACTGTTGCTCGAAGTGTATAAATATTTTCCGTGTGTTAACTGAGATGTGCTAGGTGGTAGGCCCACAAAGCTAGCACCCAACTCTGCGCAGATTTGGAATAAAAGCAAATACCTCAACTCTGTGTGTTTTTCGGCTCTCTACACACCAGGTGGAAGAAACCATATTTGGGACAACAATGGGACCAGGTGATTCATCTCAGAACCGTGCATGTGAGAGAATGAGAAAAAGTCATCCT
>NW_010524166.1:23584-29087 GCF_000687285.1 Phaethon lepturus | reverse complement strand
CAAGTGACCGCAGGTTTGGAGGAAGGTGAAGGAGGGGCGAGAGAGATGAGGAAGAAGAGGGGAGGTGGCTCTGGTTAAGCGGCGCTGCCTGAAGCGCCCGGGCGGGACGCGGGGTGGGCTGAGGGCGCGTTGCTTCGGGAGCAGCCTGCGGGCAGGGGCCCGGCGAAGGAAAGCCGGGGGGACGCCGAGGAACAGCATGTAGCCGCCCTTCAGCTGCATTTAAAAATCTATTAATACCAGGGGAGAAGAAAAAAAAAAGCGCTTTATGTGTATATTAGTACCTTAATTGCCTGCTTTGTCCAACAGAGTTTCTGTTTCTTCGGTTTGCAGAGCTAATACACAATTCACTAATTCTTTCCCTCCTCGTTAGCTTGTACAGCCCCTCATCCCAGGTGAGATTCACTCATATTTAGTATGGCACCTGGCAGGAATCTAGGCAAGCTCCTCTAAAAGCTTTACTGTGTAAGGAGGCAGGAGGTAAACAAGGGAGTGAATGGCATGTGGGGGCAAACATGCAAATCCTTGGGGCAGTTTTGGAAGCCGGGTGCCTTCTCAGCCTTCCCACAGGCTCTCCGGTGTGGTGGAGGAAGCTCCCATACTTTGTCACCCTGTTCCAAAAGCACATTGAAATACACAGTTTCCTAAATAAAGAACGATGTGCCGAAATGGCAGTGGAAAGAATGGATGGAGAAGATTGACTTCCCTTTCCCTTCCACAGGGCAGCGGTCCTAGAGGGTCACCGGCAGCGGAACTGGGATCTGACTGCTCCAGCATCATCCCGTGGTCAGGACTAAGGAAAATTCAGGCTGCTGCAGTGTTGTGCTTCTTAATGGAAGGGTGTATTTTCCAGATACTCCTTTTTCACTCTCTCATTTTTGCATGAGGCAGAGCAAAAGGAAGAGCAGTGTTCTTGTGCAGAGCAAAACAAAACAGAGCTGGACCAGGTTAACATTCAGCTAACCGAGTCATTCCCGTTGGTGAGTGACACTGCTGCTTATGTGTCAGCTCTTGGAGAATATCACAAAACTTGCTGGAGGTAGCTGCAGAACGGACATGCAGCAGGTTGTAAAGCTCGGCACAAAAAGGACAAAATGCCAAAAGGGATGAAGTAGAGCAAAGGAGAAGGTAATAAAGATGCTATTTAAAGGCTGCAGGGTTTTGCACTGCCATGATAGAAAGCAGCTGAGAACAGTTACAGGAGAAGTATTACTGTGCTCTTCGTGGAATGAAATAAATGGGTATTTCAAACAGGAAAAGTTAAGAGGAAAAATCAGAGAAAATCAGCTTTATTTATTCATTTACTTAGAAAGTTAAGACTATGGAGGTGTGACAAAACAGCAGTCAGGTGGCCTCTGGGTACTGCCACAACAAATACAGTACAGCCAGACATGGTTCTGGGCTTGTAAAGCAAACCTATGTGAAGTTGTTGGGAGTAGCGGGGAAAACATGACAGTGGAAAGGAAAATTTAAAAGCTGTTTTTGTGTTGATTTGAAATGAGTAACAGAAAACTCAAAAAGAACCATGAAACTGAAATCCCCAAACATTTTATTCTGGAGGCATTACAGCAGGACTTTACACCATAGTAATATGAAGTATCTGCTGACTGATGTGGAAACCATCTTGCAGGTCTCACTTCAATGGAAATACTCTATCACAAAATCTCAAGCCCTCTCCAAACCTTCCTAATTCCCACCCTTTCAAGTCTGAGTCTGGGTCTCATTTCTTCTTCATTTGCACTGGAATTACTAGAGATGTCAAGAGAGTTGCTCCTGGTTTAGTCCTGAGATCACAATCTCTCTAGAGGGATTTAGAAAGTCCATAAAATGAGGGATGACAGGAAATTAATCAGCAAGCTATAAAGCCCTAAATAAGCATCTCTCCTGAGGAGGGGTCAAGGCAAGGATAACTTTTAGCAAGATTTGCAGAAATAATGGTAAGCAGATTTCAGGATGAGGAAGCAGCGGGATGAAAAAGCCTGAGATTTCTCAACCCCAATCACAAAATAAATGTCTGCGTTAAAAAGACTGATAGTGGGGTTCAAAAGTATTGGACAAAGAAGAACTTACCCAGAAGGAGCTTGTCAGATTTTGAAGCATTCCATAGTGAAAAGGCTTGAAGCTGGTAGCATCTGAGACAGTCAATAGAGGCAGATACAGAAGCTTCATCGTGGGCATTGATGGAAATGTAGGTCTGATGTATAGCTGTGGATCACAGTGGAATATTTCTGGTTTGTTAGTCACAGTGACACCAGTCACAGAACCTTAAACCAGACTTTATACATTTAAACAGCTTTGGCTTCCTAAAATATGCTACACTCAGACTGAGGGAAATCAGTTGGCTTTTCAGAGGACTTAGAGATTTATGAGGTTTTTTGAATGGTTACAATATTTGGGATGTTGTGGGGGACTTTTTTTTTCCATCCCAGTTTTTTATTTTCAGACACAGCAGAGAAAATCTTTTCTCTATACTGTAACATGCCATTAAGCGTTTAAAGAACCTTACCCGAATACCCTGGATTTGGCGTGTTTGTTCTGGGGATGTTTGCAACACCCTGGCAATGCGTGCGTTTGCTCCTGCCCCGACTTACTGATAAGTCCTCTCAACCCTCACCTAATTTCTGTCTTTGGGAACAAACAGGCAGCTTAATATTTCTGAGAGGAGATTGTATATCTCCTGAGATGCATGATATACGATGGCTCCTGAGAGTGGGGGAATCGGCGAGAAGGCAGCCGGCAGCACCGGGGAGGTCACTCTGAGCGATAAAAAGACCTGGGAAGAAAGATGCAGCCCAGACCTTGCTGGGAGCTGTTTTCTGGTTCCCCGCATTTGCTTCTGGGGTTACCGGAGCACGATGGCTACTCCAAGCTTGCAGCACTGTGAGCGGGACCACGGTGAGGCTGGGAGGCACAGTCTGGAGTCCTCCTTTGCACCTGATCCCCACGTTCGGGGCTGTCTGTCAGTGAGGTGCCTCTCAACCTGGCACCGGCCGGCAGGGAACCGTAGGCAGAAGGGTTTGGATGGATTTTCGGTTGCCCGAACACATCGCGGCATGCCAGTGCCATCATGAAGAAACAGCCCTGGTTTATTTTCAACAGGCAAATTCAGTGATAAAATTCAGTGGCTGGTAAGAATGCTGCTGTGATGGTTAGATAAGGGGTACAATACTGCTCCCTTCACATGGTGGATTCTTGAAAGCCAGGGCTACGTGAGATGTGTTTTTTCTCATCAGAGTTTTGCAAGATGAGGGAAATGTTTTGACTTACTTTAACAGAACAGAGAAGAAAAAATAGAGTCTAATTTTATTAGCTAAATTTTAATTGACTTTTTTTTTAAAGGAAAATATCTGGAAAAACATTCCTCAAATTCCTCCAATTTGATAGAGTCCCACCAATGTCAACTGAGCCTTCAGTGGGCTTAGAACAAGGTCCAGGCAAAACAATTTTCCTCTCAAACAGAAGCAACTGAGATTTTAATTTCAACTTAACTATACCAGTGTTGACAAGAGGGGTTAAAATGCCCTAAAAAACATTTAGTAAAGCCAGTTTACTTCATGTCTGGCACAAGCAGTGTTTAAAACAAGACAATAAAAGTCCTTCCAAGAGGTCAACTACAAAATGGGTTGAGCACTGGAGGTGTGTGATGCGAGGAGGGGAAGGGCTGGAGAAATGACACATGTTTCGTCACCCCATGGGACAGACTCTTGCAACCTTCTTGTTACAACGGTGCTTTCTTGTGGCACACCCTTTTAGGAGCTTGCAGGCCCTTCACAAACACTGATTCCTCTTCTTGATAGCCCACTGATGAGCAAAGGCACCCTCTGTGGTTTCAGATCTGAAGGAAGACAGGAGAGGAGGAAGGGAGAAAAGAGCAGGAGGAGATGGCTGAGGCTCCGCTGCCCCACAGACACACTGGCTGCCCTTGAAACTGGGGTTTGAGGTAGTAACATGTCTCTGGCAGGGGAAAAAAAGATTTTGCACTTCAGAGAAAAAAGGCAAGAAACTCCTGCAACAGATCAGTCAATATATTCAGTAACAGAAGTAAATCTTGGAGAATTGGGGGGAAAGGGATTGAGATGGCCACATTAGGTCTGCAGGGCTAGCCTTTGGGCTGATTGCCTGATGGTCTCCTCATCCCCAGTCGCTTTGTGATAGAAAGTCTGCAGGAGTCCCACAGCTGAAGCCAGCTCTGCTAGTCAGGGAGAGAGAGTAACTATGAGGAGGTACTGGTTCTTCTTGTCATCTTGCAAGCAGATAATCGGCTTTGTCCACCGGGCCATCACATCAGCAGATCACAAAGGAACGGCACATGGAAGCACAGGAGAGCTGCTCATAATGTCCTGCTAAAATGAGAAGCTTAAGGGGGAGATAAAAAACCCTCTCTCCTCAAACCCAGTGTCTGAGAAGATATGAGCAAGAGGAGAACAAGGCTTTGTTGGTAGAATCCATTCCAACAGAGAGAGAAACTGGGGAGACACAGAAATAAATGTATTCCTGTCCTCCTCTCATTCCTCCCTTTGCTCTGTTAATTTACCTAGTCCTTCAAAATTGTGTGAACGAGAGAAATTCCTGAGCTGTTTTCTAACCATACTCTCCTTTCTGCATGAATTTTTTTCTTTTTTTTTTTTTTTTGGCAGCAGGTCAGAAACAAAGCCCTCTGCTGTGATGTCCTGATCCCTGGAGAAGCTGAAGCGACAATGTAGACCAACACCTTTCTTTCAAGAAGGCAGCTCTCAGAGTGGCAGCAGCCGGGGCAGGAGAGTGGCTGCAGCATTACCCTGGGAAAGGCAGGACCACCGAGACACTGTGCCCTGCCCATGTCTTTCCTGCATGCAGCTCCTAACTTGGTGGCAGACCATGGGGAGGAGGAGGAATGACTCTTTTTATGCTTACATTCATCAGTATGGTGAAGCTGAGGGAGCAGGTCTTGTGTCCTTCAGCAGCCATGAATGACATCCCACCTTTTTCCTGTGATCAGTTGTGAAAACTAGGTGTCTGTTCCTCAGGGACAAATTTCCAGTGCCTTTGACATAGGGCAAAGAGTCCTAAGAGTGGACACTCCTAAGAGTGTCTGGGTCTTTAAGCCATCCAGACCTTAACTCCTGTGGATCTCATGTAGGTTAAGCCTTGATGGCTCTGGTCTTCTAATGGATCATTGAGGAATAACTGTGAATATTCTTCTGAAGTTGGTGGGTTCTTTTTCCCCTATCCAGTACTGGTTTGTACTACCAAATGTAACCATAGCCCGCTGTGGAGCAAGACCTTTTAAGGGCCACACTTCAGCACAGAGACGACTCACAGGCTGATACAGGTCAGCTAAGCTGGGTCCTCAGTGCAGAACCAGCCCCGTTCCATGCCCTGCAAAGCTGTACCGTTGCAGTTTCATAGGCTTGGGGCTTCTCTTTGGCCTCTGCATGCATTTCTTACGTATCTGGGCAGATGAGCAAAAACATGCAAGGATGGATGTCTTGGGCAGTGCAGGTGTGATCTGCGGTGACCTGCGTAG
>NW_010524166.1:656-23553 GCF_000687285.1 Phaethon lepturus | reverse complement strand
GCAGGAATTTGAACTGCAAACATCATCTGTGGCAGAAAATTTAGGTGCCGGGCTGGTAGCAGCTTTGCTCAGGATGTCAGTTGGGTCAAACACATTGCTACTATTAAAGGCTAAGATCTACAACAGAAAAATGACATATTGAGCAGTTTCCAAAGGGGCCAGATAACCTAAGAAAGTACTTTATCTTTTATAACATTTATTTATTTTATTACAGAGTAACAAAGCACCAGAGTGACCTCCCACACTACCACAGGGCAGTAATTTATAGCATAGTTATTTATAAACTATATATATTACTGCACCTTTTTTTCTATCAATGTGGCCTAAACCCCACCACTTATTGGTGGATTATTTTGCATTGGTACTTGCAGAAAGCTTGTGTCAGGAATGTGGAACTGAAAAGTTGCACAAGATTCACAAGGCCTGCAGCTACTGGGGGAATTCCACTCTTGCACACTCAGGACAGCAGCTCTGCTGGAAGTGTATGTAGAAACTTTCCAGTTAACATTTCCCACCTACAGACCAAGTCTGTATTATGTTTTATTTTGCCAGAACTGATTGATCAATATCCAGATATACAGCATGGCCCACCTTCCCCAAACTTTATACAAACAATATAATAAGTACCCTTCAAGTTGTTATATGGCATTCCTAGTTAGGGGATGTTGCTAGCACTGCTGTGTGCAACATATGGACAGCTGGCCACAAAAGCAGATTTGCCAAGCCTCAAAATACGATGTTAACAAACCACCTTCTATTAAAAGCAGTGGTAAAAAGCCACCCCAATGCACTGGAAGCTCAGCAGCTGTCTGAATGAATGTCACTGCTTGTGTTTGAGGAAGGAGAGACAAGCAGATAAGAGAGGAGCTGCTCTAACAGTGACCAAACCCTACCTGACTGTCGTTTGTTTCCTCCCATGAGTTAATTTTCCACAGCAATTTTCTTCCAGTTGGACTCAAGATGCACAAAGGCTCTTCTAAACACCCTCTGTCCTTTCAGGAAAAAAAAAATCCACTGCATCTTATAAACAAATCAAATCCTACAAAACACTAAAGTCTGAAGACTACCTAGTTTGACAATTGGCTTTTCCATGGATTAGGATGTTCCAGGTTGTCAGGTTTTGCTGTAAAAACAAAGCTGTTTTTTCTTACAATTATATACCTTCATATCTATTTTACCTGCAGTGATCGTGGCAATGGCAATGTGTCAATTCATAGTAATAAAGCAGAGTAAGAAATCTCACTTACAGGAGCATATGAGCACATTTATTACAGCACACATGTTAGAAGTTGCAGGGAGCAAGGACATTTGCAGCAAGCTGAAATGCAAGTTTTTCCTGTTTCCTGGTTACAAATGAAGAACATGATTGCATGCCCACTGCTCACTGTTGCACTTAAGTTTTTTTATATGAATAGCTGTGTTACTGAGATGAGATAATTTCATTCAGTTCATGGGTGTGATGAGAACCATCAGCTACAGATTCAGACATTGCTATTGTCCCAGTTTCAGCCAGGGTAGAGTTAATTTTCTCTATAGAAGCTGATGTGAGGCTGTGTTTTGGATTTGGGATGAGAAACTGTTGGTAAGGTGCTGATGTTTTGGGTTGCTGTTGAGCAGTCAAGGACAGTCCAGCTTCTCGTGCTGGCCTGCCAGCGAGCAGGCTGGGGGTGCCCGGGGAGCTGGGAGGGGACACAGCCAGGACAGCTGACCCAGGCTGGCCAAAGAGATATTCCATACCATATAACGTCATGCTCAGTATATAAAGCTGAGAGGAAGAAGAAGGAAGCGGGGGAGGGACATTGGGAGTGATGGCATCTGTCCTCCCAAGAAAACATTGCGGGAGATGGAGCCCTGCTTCCCTGGAGATGGCTGAACACCTGCCTGCCCATGGGGAGTGGGGAATGAATTCCTTGTTTTGCTCTGCTTGCGTGTGTGGCTTTTGCTTTGCCTGTTAAACTGTCTTTATCTCAACCCACGAGTTTTCTCACTTTTACCCTTCCGATTCTCTCCCTCATCCCCCCGTGGGGGAGTGAGTGAGCGGCTGCGTGGGGCTTAGTTGCCGGCTGGGGCTAAACAACCACAGCTATAAATATATTTGAAGCATTTCCAATCCTGAAATGGTCCTCGGGTCCTCTGATAGAGACAAAACTTTCTATCAGGCTACAGGGTTAGACCCTTAGTTTCAGTCTCTGCTCCATGCTGAAAGGAAACTCATATAAAGCTCAGGGCTCAGCTGGTGGGGAAAGGAGCTTAACACAAACCCAAACAATTGGTGGTTTATAGTAAATAGAATTTGCAACTAGGGGTTTTGGGTTTTGTTTTGGGGAGGGGGTTTTGGTTTTGGTTTTTTATGGAAATGAGATTTATGCAGTTGCCTTATCTTGTACTGTCTTTCTTCCTATTTTCTTACCCCCAGCACTTTTTAAACCACAAGCTGAGTTCAACCAAAATTATATCAGCCATAGCATGAGGTTCTTGAAAAAAGCCTTTCTTTAATGTTTTGATAACCTGATTAACAGATTCGCCCCTTTACTCGGCTCTGGTGAGACCCCACCTGGAGTCCTGCGTCCAGCTCTGGAGCCCTCGGCACAGGAAAGACATGGAGCTGTTGGAGCAGGTCCAGAGGAGGCCACCAAAATGATCAGAGGGATGGAACAGCTCTCCGATGAAGACAGGCTGAGAGAGTTGGGGTTGTTCAGCCTGGAGAAGACTCCAGGGAGACCAACCTTACTGCAGCCTTCCAGTACTTAAAGGGGGCTTATAAGAAAGATGGGGACAGACGATTTAGCAGGGTCTGTAGTGGTAGGACAAGGGGTTAATGGTTTTAAATTAAAAGAGGGCAGATTTAGACTAGATCTAAGGAAGAAATTTTTCACAATGAACGTGATGAAACCCTGGCCCACGTTGCCCAGAGAGGTGGTAGATGCCCCATCCCTGGCAACACTCAAGGTCAGGTTGGATGGGGCTCTGAGCAACCTGATTCAGTTGCAGATGTCCCTGCTCATTGCAAGGGGGTTGGACTAGATGACCTTTAAGGTCCTTTCCAACCCAAACTATTCTGTGATTCTATGAACAGGCCCTTGGGTTTTGGGCCAAATCCAGAGGAGCGGACATTGCTTGTCTCCTGTGGAGGTCACACAGTAGGACCAAGAGGGCAGAAAGTTCAAGAAAGTTTATTTTCTCTTTCTTCCTTCTGCCATAGCGGGAGGGGGCTGATCGCTTTGCAGACAGCTGTACACCATAGGGTGTGCTTGCTGCTGGGACCCTGTCTAGAAAGAGGTCCCAGTGATTCAGCTTTAAACATCTGTCTTATCAGCCTTTACACCTGAGATCCTGCAGTCATCTCCTCGTGTAGTTGTGCTGCAGCACCCAGTGGACCAAGGCCTGAGCATCCCATCCCACCCCAGAGCTACCTGGCTTTGGCAGGACATTGGACTGGAGGCCCCTCCAAGGGCTTTTCCAGCCAGAGCTGCGCTGTGAGCCTGCGGCCACCTTCCAGGCCAGGAGGCAGGACTGGGCAAACAGAATTGGAAGGAGGCTAACACAGTTAAAGCCAAACAGTCCTAGCCTCATGGGACAGACACCTTGCCAGACTAACTTGATTTTTAAATTGGGTTTCTTTTTAGCAGGTGGGGTATATGCAGCCGCTCTATCGTACACCTCTCTCTCCTCCCATCATATCTTCTCTTTCTTCCCAGCAATTTATGAATACAAGCTAACTTCCCTCTAAAGTCAACAGAGATAAAAGCACATCCAGCGTGCCGTTCAGCTAACCCATTTCAGATTGGCTCAGAGACATACTGCTACCAAAGTTTTCCAACTGGTTTCCACCCCCTGGAAGCCCTTCCTAAGCACACCACTAAAGAAAGACTTACGTTACAGGTGCCCTTACTTTTTCAGTGGAATGACCGTGATCTCCAACCTCACTTTTCTTCCTGCTGCTTGTCCTTTTCCTTTTCATTGCAAGGAAACTCTCTCATCTTTCAAAATATCTGCTTTCCTTAGTGCATTGACCAAAGGATGCCTTATACATGTAAGCTTGCTCCTTTCCAAACCTGCTTTCTCCCACTGGATCCTGTGATCTGCAAGGACTATGTCTACAGCTTGGGACACAAAGATACTTCTCAGCTCTGGGGTTGAGGAGTACAACAGGGTTGTGTTCCAGACCCACATCCAGGGGAGATCCAGCCATGCACACAAATCTGTGTGCTTCTCCTTCCTATACAAGGAGCTTGAGCAGGTCCCCTAATTTGGACAACCAGGGGAGAAGAGCCTGCACTTCACGACAGAGGCAGCCAAAGACATTGCAAGATTTTTGCCCGTGATGGGAAGTATGATAAATTTAAAACAGTCACCCATGATGGCTCACACTGGCACGGTAAGGCAGGTAGGGAAACAAGGCATCACGATACCACCATGCTAGAGTGGAGCACAGGCGAGAGCTGGCAGTTGGAGAGCAAGCAGACAGCTGAAAATGAAACATCATTCTGTTGACTTTGCGTTTGCATTTTACCCACCAAGAGGACTACTGGGAAGGGAAAGTGCTGGTGCCATGTTCCTACTACTGCAGCTTGAAAGCAGATTGTGGTATCATTAGTTAAAGCTATGAAATCACCGTAGGGCTGGGCAAAGGAGAAAACAATGGTCCTCAAAGGATAAAAAATTTTCTGAGAACATATCCATAAGGCATCAAAATATGTGAAGCTCACTAACTCTTCACCCAGCAGTCCTGTGCTTCCACATTTTTAAAATGGAAGTGAGCATAAAATCCCCCAAATGATTTCAGGCTTGTGGCTGTTTGTTAGCATGAGGTTGAGAAATGCAAGTCCCTGTGCTCTTGCAGTCTCAACTCCCTTTGCCATGACAGACAGACTTTAGGGGAGGGTAATTCTAGAGGAAATGTAGGATACAGCTGGACCAGAGTATTTATGCATCAGTCTATGTTCCCTTTCACTGCCTTGCATACCAGAGCGTGACTCCCTAGAGCGCCAAGACCAGGGATATGCTTGGGTCAAAATGCTTGTGTACAAGAGGAGAACAGCGTACTTGCAGCTTACCTTTGCTCAGGTGTTAATTACGGGCTTTCTATGCCACCCAGAATCAGTCTCATAGCAAGCATTGGTGGTCAGGATGTGGTTCTTCCCTCAGTTCCTCCCATGTGGGCTTTCTACCAGTGCTTTCAAAAAAGATCCAACTTGTACAACCACTGTTGTGTCCACAAGTGGTACAACAGACAGACAGACAGAGCTGCTATCTTAATGGCATGCAGTAGTGGAACCACCCCGACAGCAGAAGTCCCCAGCTTGCGCAAGGCCTTGGCATGATAATCACGGCTAAGCAGAAGTATTTGCACAATCTCCAGTTATTATTTAATCCAACACCTAGGGCAAAATGTCAGGCCATTGTCTTGCAAAAGTACAGAGTGATGTCAAGAGCAGTAACATTTCTCTACATAAGCTTTCTCGAATCAGACTGAGAAAAACACAAATAAAAACATGACTCACATATTCTGGCAGAGCAGCTGAGTCTCAGCCTTCACTTTGAGCAGCGCATGAGCAGGCATGTCCCTGCATATTACTGTCCCTCTTGTCTTGATTAGGCAAGTTTCCTTCCAAAACAAAAGCTAACAATTTTGCTCACTACATGAGAAACACAGGCTGGAGAGCCTGTTTCTTTCTCCACTCTTCTTTAAAATTTGTCTCCAAAGGCTAGCCCATGGGCAACAGGCACAGCTTCTCTTTGAAATGCGTGCAGACAGAAGTACAAACGAAATATGGATTCATGTATTTTCTGACAGTTACTCAGTAAAGCTAGAAGTCTCTGGGTAGTTTCTTAAATACACACAACACACCCCCACGTTGTGCCTGCAGGTGCCCCGAGGGGAATGGAGAGGAATACAGATGTCTCTTAAATGGAAAAATCCCGAGTATTTAGTCCTTGTATGGGTAGACAGCAAAGGGCTGCCAAAGTTCACATAGTCATCTCCCACTGTCATCCCTCCCTACACACACAGAGTCTTCATTTTCCTGAGGATATTATGCTCTTTATCAGCATTTTGATTGCTTCACCCATCAGATCTTGGCATCACCTGGAGTTTTGGCTGAGGCAAACCTAGCATGCGCCTGGAAGTAGTTCCTGCCGGAGGGTCGGAGCCACACGGCAGAGGCTGTTGTAGAGAGCAACCTCTAGAGGGCACGTCATCCCATCCCAAACTAAAATCAGACAAACTGCAGCCTAGAAATGCCCATTTCTCTCCACCAGGCTCCCTTAATGCTTATGGCAACTATCCCCCCTTGACAAGCCATCTTCAGGAGAGAAGGTCTAATTGGAGCTAATTGGTCCAAGTTGCTTTAGTTGTTGCAGAGAAGAAGTTTGCTGACAGCAGGCCAACACTGCATGAACAGTCATGGCTGACAGTTTATCCCCCCTTGACAAGCCATCTTCAGGAGAGAAGGTCTAATTGGAGCTAATTGGTCCAAGTTGCTTTAGGGTGTTGCAGAGAAGAAGTTTGCTGACAGCACGCCAACACTGCATGAACAGTCATGACTGACAGTTCACGTTGGATAAACATCCCACGAGGTGATATGACAGTACAACACACGCTGGAGTCAGGCATGGGCACGCAGTTCGCCATTAGCCAGAGCATCTGACAGAGATGTTGTGCATGCTTTTTCCTTACAGCCTGCCTTCATGGCAGCCACAGAGGGAGAGACAGCCAATACCTGGTCCATCACAGAGCCTGCTGGTACAAGAGAAACCACCCAGCTTTCTTTGTCACATTTAAAACATCTAACTGAGGGTTTTTTTTTCAGGAAACTGGCACTGCATGTCGTTATGCCCAACAACTGTGAATTGGTTGAAGAATCCCGTTGTTAGATTTACTGTGGCATCAGAATATGGCTTCATCATGAACCAATTCTGCCTCAAGTCTTGTCTCAGATGTATCATCTATTTTCAAGAGTATAAAATTCAGCATTTAAAAGGAGTTTCGGTAAGAAAGGGTGATGCCAACAGAGGTCAGTGCATCACCATAACTCAGTCTCTCTCAATCTCATCTGGTAAAAGTAGGTCACCTTGTAGATCACGATTTTTTTAAAGTGATTTAAAACATATTTGCAAGTAACAGCTTTTAAGAGGAATCATCCTAGTCATTAGCCCATCCAAAGAATAATAATAGGAGAAGAAAGAACAACAAAACTCCCTATTTTTAAAGGAAAAGAAAGAACTTTAGTGAACCTAGCATTTTTTGACATTTCTTCTTCCTCCACACCTCAACTTCACACAAATTTTTAAAGCAGATGCTAAAAATAAATGAGGAGTTTGTGAGATCACCCTATGTAGTTTTAATTGCTTAGAAAGGTCACTAACGTGACAGGAAAATGACCCTATGAACTACAGCTCACCTTAGGACATTGTCTTTGCATCAACAAGCAACTGTACATGGGAATGTGCAGTTGAAATGCATAAAGCCATTTGTTAAAGTAAAGAGGAGGTTTTTACTTTCTGCCCTCCTGAGAAATCCCTAGTGTCAGACTGTAGAAAATAGCAACTCTTTCTCTGCCCCTTAAGGAAAATCAAGAGCAAATTCCTAGGACAGCCACCTCAAAACCGCCCCTGGCAGGTTCGGTGCCTGCATGCTGAGCAGAGATCACCTACACTGAAGAAGTGGTAAGGACACACTTAGAGCTGACTCATGTCACTCCCACTCACTCTTGTGAAAGTGGGTGCAAACAGACCTCATTGGCATCGGCAGTGAGTGGGAGGAGGATGGAGCAACAGCAGCAGCAACCAGAGGAGGAAAGACGGAGTCTGCAGGGCTTGCTATCGGCTTTTCTGGGCATTAATTTTTGCATTCCCTTCTCTCAGCAGTTACTCCCACTGGTTCCCATTACCAACCCCTACTGTAGTCCCCGCGTCGCCAAAACCCACCACGTCTTAGTGGAGTAGGAGGCAGCAGATGAGGCTTTGCTGAGGATCTCCAAATCTGCTAAAGATTTCTTAAGCAATCATCTTCTTTGTGCCTCAGTTACCCAAGAGCAGAGATGATAGTGCTGATCTCTCTCCAGCTCTTCCAGGCAGACTGTCTTTGTCTGTCTGTACCAAGTTTTCCCTAGCAGCGTACCAACTGTCCTTGGCGTCCTTTATACCCTGCTCTCATACAATCAGTATAATGAACATCACATGCTGCAGAGAGGGTTATTAATCACAAAAAATTAGGCTCCTGTCAAACGAGGGGAAACAAATTGAGTAATGCCAGACTCCGACATCCCTTAACTGAGAGGACTCCTGTGCCAACCTACATAAAACCTCCTCTTGGGAACAGAGCTTACAGAAGACCTCTAAGCACTGGGAAGGTAGAAAGACTGCTGAGGCCGCATCTCGAATGCTGTGTTCAGTTTTGGGCCCCCCACTACAAGAAGGATGTTGAGGTGCTGGAGTGTGTCCAGAGAAGGGCAATGAAGCTGGTGAGGGGTCTGGAGCACAAGTCTTATGGGGAGCGGCTGAGGGAACTGGGGTTGTTCAATCTGGAGAAGAGGAGGCTGAGGGGAGACCTGATCACTCTCTACAACAACCTGAAAGGGGTTGTGGCGATGTGGGTGTCGGTCTCTTTTCTGAAGTAGCAAGTGATAGGATGAGAGGAAATGGCCTTGAGTTGCACCAGGAGGTGTTCAGACTGAATATTAGGAAAAATGTCTTCACCGAGAGGGTTGTCAATCATTGGAACAGGCTGCTCAGGGAACTGGTTGAGTCACCATCCCTGGAGGTATTTAAAAATGTAAATGTTTTTTTAGGGACATGGTTTAGTGGGAGTTGGCAGTGTTAGGTTTACGGTTGGACTTGATGATCTCAAAGATCTTTTCCAACTTAAATGATTCTATGATTCTATGAGCACTGTCACTCTTCAGCCTCACTGCTCACAGGCACAAGCCTGCACCATCACTCAGTGATGTCCCAGGTAACTTTATTTTTGTGATCTATGCCACCTACCTTTTGCGAGGGGAGTCCAGGTCACCAGAACATTAAGGTGGGATTCAGCTCATCCAACTCCACAGATATCCGCACCGTAGATGTCTACGGGTGTCTGCGCAACCCAGCTAAGACTCCTTTTGCAATCAAAGGGAGTAAATAATTAAAAAGTACAATTCACTAGCCTCAAGTAGACATCTAAAATCAGTCTGCTGAGTTACACCCTAGAGCTGCCTGTTTCTCTCCTCTACAAAGTGAAGAATGTGTTGGTTTCAAAGCAATAACCTTTCATCAAAGAGCACAGACAAGTTGTCTGGAGGAGGGGAGAGCGCCCTGGACCAGGTGGGAGCCTGGCAGAGTGGACAAGTAGACACAGCTGTGGCCAGTCATCCCAGGAGCACTGTCTGCAGAGTATTTAGTGATCCCACACTGGGAGACACAGTTCCATATCCCAAATTGTGCCAGGCCAGCAAAAGTACAACCTTCCCCAAGCCAAGATAGCACAGTCAAGTTTGTCCGTAGAACTCTATTTTTTTTTGTTGACAGAAGGAGTAATTTATGCTGAATCACTCAAAAAAACCCCACTGTCCCCAAAAACATTCATGCTACAATATCATCTGAAGCTAATCTTCATGTTTTTCACTCCTTTTCTCCACAGAAATATTCCAGGTCATCTGGAGCTTCCATCCTTGGTTTGTAGCTCCTAAGAGAAAGGGAATACCTGCTTGAGCCTTTCTGTACATGCGTTGAAAAGATTATTTTATGTCATATTTCCAGTGATTGTGGCTGTACTGGCTTTCCTGTGTTCCCATCACATAAGCAAGTCCAAGGTGCACCAAAGAGGCATGTGCAAGTGCAGGGGCAGGAGAGGGTAGAAAGAAGGATGAAGGAAGATCCAGGTACAGGCACAAAGTATGGCATAAGGCACGACTGGACAAAATTAATCTGCCCTTTCCCTGCCACACAGCATCTGCAAGGCATTCAGGAGATGATAGTTCAAAACCCACCCATAAGCCTTTACAGATGGGGAAGAGCAGGAGGATGAAGGCCACCAATCAGGCTTTCTTGCAGGAACTGGTAGTGCCTGCAACACGGAAAGCTTCTGGGTCCATATACACCCTCATTTTCCTAGAACAAAATTCTTAGACCGCAGAATGCTTCCCAAGATGCCCAGCATTCCAAAACAGAAACCAGCCCAGCACTTCATAATACAGGCAAGGCTCCCCTTAACTGCTCCAGACCAACCTCACACTCCTTGTCTTTCTTGTGGCCTGCCTGTTACTTCTCCAAACTCTTAATGTGTCCATATCACCCCAATGGTGTTGACATGGGAATAACTCCGTCATCTTCCATAGTCCCACACTCTGCACTGACACTCCTCACCATGTTAGATACAAATGGGTCCATTGCGGACCAGCCCAGCTGCTTGGGTCTGAGGTGATTTAAAAAAAGAGGGAAGTTCTTTGCAAAGAGTATTGAGAGAGGGCAGTTCAGCTTTTCCCCCACCACCCTCTCCCATTTGGATACAAGAAACTATCAGCATGCAATGAAAGCCCTGCAGAGGATGGAACAAGCATGTTCAGTTTCATCCGAGTCCTAAATATCCCTCCAGTTACAATTTTTCTAGTTCAAGCTTTAACTCCAAATTATGGAGCACACCTTTCTGTCACTTGCCTTTTCCCACATCTGCCAGCAACATGTCCTTCCCCTCTCTGTGCCTTCACATTTCTCTTCATCATCACCTCAGCTTCCATGTTAAGTCTCACCTCTGATAGCTTTCCCTTCCCTTCATCTTAAAATCTTTCCAGTATATCAATGCAGTGATATCAACTGTTTCCAGAAGGTACCACCCTCTTGACAGGGTATTTACCCATATCTTCTCTTCCTTAACGTGACTTGGGTACTGCTAAACACAGAGTTGAACAATTTCTTCTTTAAGAAGACAGCAGCTGAATGAGGATGAGGGTCTTACACCTCCTCAGCGGTTATCGCTGCTTGCATTTACAGCTCAGGTGAGACTTGTTTTGGTGCAGGGGGACAACCTGACATCAACACCAAGTGTTTATTAGGCTTCCAGGTTGTCAATACTGCATCACAAAGCACAAGCTCAATAAACCGGTACTTTAAGCAGTTCAAGCAATCTACAATCCTAGACGAAATAAATTAATCTACAGCTATTTCTGCCCTTCAGCTGTTCTTTATAGGCCACCCAGTTCCCACTCATACACCTCCTAAGGAGGTGCCTTTTGCTCCTGCAGCCGTTTTCCCTGTCAGGCCCTTCCGCTCACAAAAGTCACCCCGCAGGTCATCCAGTAGTCTTGTTAATAGTTTGTAGGGTGAGTAGCTTCTCATTTTCCAAGAATGTTTTCATGGGGATAGAGGGTCAAAGTTCAATGTCTGTCCTTTTTAAGGATTATTACCCTCTGAAATCTCAATCCACATTGACACAGATATCAGCAAGAAGGTAGCAAAGATCCAGATTCAAAGTTAGGTTTGTGAGTTTGACACTGATGTGAATATGAAACACGATAGGGTCAAGGTAAAATAAACAAACTATGCAAAGCGAGGTCATTTCAGCAGGGCAGCTACGTCTTTGTTCTGCCAGGGACCTATTTACCCACGGTAAGTAGCACTTGTGAACTTTAAATAAAAAGTCAACTACTTTGTGTCTGGCCCCTCTCTCATTAGCAGAGACCATCTTTACAGTTTCTCTTTAAGACAAAGAAGATAATCAGAACAAGAAATATATAAACAAAAATTGCTAGAAAGATGATTGTGTCTCCTTATCCAGGATCAAGAAATATTTTTACATCTTCTTTCCCGCCCGCTGTCCTAGGCACAACAATGAAAGCTGGTGGAACAAAATCTACATCCCTGTATTTGCCAGTTCCAGACCTGTGGCAGCATGTGGGCACAGCAGCAATGCCAGCACAGCTCTGATGTTTAACCAGCTTCATTCACTTCGTAGCTGCACTTATGAATATTTGGAGACCCTCGGTTTAGGTGTAATAGGTTTTCTCAGAGACATGTTTTTTTGGGAAGGCAAGAAAAGGCAGTCAGGTTGTCCCACAAGGGCTAGAAAACACAAGGACCAAAATCTACCCAGCTGAAAGCCTATTCCCAACACACACAAAAGTATGCAAGAGAAGTAAGATTTATCCAGCCTGGTATAGTTAAAATATAAATTAAGCATGGTAAATACTTAGAAAAGCTTATAAAGGCAGGACGTAGAGAGCAATCCCTTACAAGGGAGGCCAGCTCCCATCAGTCACTGCTATCTTGTTGACAAGCTGTGTGCTACGTTCTGCCTGTGACCCGTGCTGGGGATATACCCTGTCAGCAGGTCACCCCTGGGCAGGCAGCATCCTCCCTGCCACCACGTGGGGCTGACCCACAGCAATCCAAGTACTCAGTCACCCAGTAACCGCCTCAGCGTGTATCCTCACCAAGGACTACAGACACCGTATTGTTCCCCACAGGCACAAAGGGAATTAACCCCGTCCCACACCCCCTTCTTCATGCCTTTGTCCTGCTTAAGGCCAAGGGCCTTTGCCTTGCTTTGATTAACGAGGCTGGAGAATAGTCCCACCATGGTTTTCAATCAACACTTTTCTTAGGAAGCAAAATCACAAAACACTAAGTTCTGAAATCTGAAGAGAAGTGAAGTAGTGAGCCTTTGGGCAGCAGAGAGAAATTAATCTTCAAATCCTTCTTCAGTTTGGGAAGCTGTGCTACAATGAGAGAGATCCCAAAGCACTCGGACCTTGGAGTCTGAGAGCAGCAGACACAGTGTCTCCCTTTAGAGATTGGGGAAGGAATGGCTGGAGAATTACAAACCAGTGAGCCTGCATGCCTGGGGAAGATCTAGAAAAAAATTATGAGCATATTAAGGATTTCTCAAGAGCAAATTGTTTCAAAATGATCTGCTTTCCTTTTCTGGCAGAGTAAATAGCCTAGTGGGTAGGCAATTTTGTAAATAATTGGGTCTTTTTAATTAAATAAGGTATCTGCACACACTTCCTACCTTTTTTTTTTAATTAAAGGTTAGGACATTTGACTTGCCTCCAAACATCCTGCCTTCACATTCCTCTCCATACTGGGTAGACAGGAAATCCTGCATAATTGTCAATGTTCCTCATACCTCTTTGGCATTGACATGGTGCCAGAGGGCATTTAACACCTTTGCTCTAAGAACCCCCAGCAGATTAATTACTATTGGAATTATGACCAGGGAAATAAACAACAGCAGAGTTGTTGAGCAAACATTAGAATGACCTGAACGTTCTATTTCTCAAACAAGTTGTCTTTGTGCAGTTCTATGGACTTACCTCCCTGGTTCCTGGGCAAGGTAGGACTGAAGCAGAGCAATGAGCCAAGAGCCTCTAACCTGTTTTACCGATTATCAGGTCAAGTAGCACAGGAGCAAAATGCTTGATAATGACCTAAATTAATCATGTAAATAAGTGTCCAAAAAGTACCTCACATGGGTTTTACAGTAGACTTCAGCTAACTGCATCGAAACAATACACTTTGGAAAACCTGTTCAATGGCCAAGTATATTCAATAGTGCTTAGTGAGTAAAGTTCCTTTCTTTGCACCTTGGATCTCAAATTTCTTTCTGCACTGTGGTCCAGTTCAACTGGATAGGCCAAATATACCACCTACTTCCCCCATGTCACATCCCCCTTTGAAATGGGTAGGATATTGCCCTGGGACACATGGCTTGACCTGTCCTCCACCTGATCAGAGCGCAGAACCAGATCTCCTGCTTGTCGACAGGCCAGAAGGCTACCACATCAGAGAGTTGGTCATTACTGGTATTTTAAAAGGAAGAAATCAACCCAGTTTTGTTCTTTCAAAAGTGCTAGGAGGGACCCCTTGCCGGGAGAGGCGTGCTGGTTCTGAAGAAAACAGCTAGTCCTAGGGGCAATCTGCATACACCCCCAGGGAAACTGTGTTTAACATTTCTGAATGGCTAACCACAGTTTTCTGCTCCTCCATGCATGGGTTATTGTGGGAGATTATCCTCATGAGGCATCGAGTATTTACTCCCTTCTCATAGTGTCTGAGAGCTAACTCAAGGCTTTGAATAGCAGTGGTAGAAAGGCCAAATGCCTCAGAGAAAGAAACTGAAACATCTGGTCTGGTAAATGATGAGTATTATTGACTTTCTGTAACATCACAAAGTGTCAGCATTAAGGATCTGAAAACGTATTATGTGCTGCGTATCTTTCCAGGCAGTAAAAAGGTAGCAAATTCAATGCAAAGGCTAGATTTCACTGGAAATCTACAGGTCTTAAGCATTCTCAGAGAATGAAAGGATCACAATGGTTTGGTGAATCCAGCACAGCGTTGGCTCATTATTTAAATAGCCCCTAAAAATTCACCTTGACATTGTGCTTTCTGCACCACTGTGGTATAATCAGCTCCTGCTCACTGGGAAAAGAACTGAAGGTCATGGAATTGTAGGAGGCAAGGATAATCTTGTCGGTGCCCAGGTTTGCCCAAAGCCAGGAAACATTGAGAGACCCCCTCCACAGCACTCTGTTTTTACACAGGCTCATCTGCTAGCATTTTCTGAAGTGCATTTCACTTACATGCAAGATGCTGGCCTGTCTGCAGACCACGCGGTAGAAGCAGTGGGAAGAGGTGAGCAACTTCTCCACTTCCATTGCTCACCCATTCAGCCTGACCAAGTTGGGAACAGGACCTGGCTCACTGCAGGTGTGCTGAGGCTTTTGGGGAAACCCCGAATTCAAGAGTCAGCTTTGGTGTAGTCATTGATGTGGGAGAAAACCCTGCACAGTTTGGGCAAAGGGAGAAATGTGGAAAGGCCAGATTCACCTCCCAGAGAAGAAAGAGGAGGTGAGGGTAATGCCACAAGAAACCTGGGCAGATATATACAGCACTGATGGCAGGGACAAGGACTTCAAACTCAATACTGAGCAATATGGACCACAAAGAGACAGAAGAAAGCTGACAAAAAGTGAGATTACTCTAAGCAGAGAGAGACACTCAGAGGAAAGAGGAGAGGAGAGGAGAGGAGAGGAGAGGAGAGGAGAGGAGAGGAGAATCTAAAGGGAAAAGGGAAAAAGGAGGAGAATACTTGAAGTAGGAGAGGAAGAGCATTATAAGAAGGGGAATAAGGAGGTGAAGTCATGCATGCATTAAGAGGATATGTAAAGCAAAAGGAAGTCCATGCATATGGGTGCAGATATGACCCCTGGCAGGACAACTCTACAGAGCATCAGTTTTGGGTATCACAGGCCATCCTGGTAGCCCACAGCCTGTTTGTACCCTGACTGTGTGTGGTCACTCAGCATTTTCATGGTAAAATCTGAATGCAGAAAAAAAAAATCCATAGCATATTTTAAATATGGTTGCATAGTTTATTTTCAGCAGCGTAAATGGTGTCCTAAAGACAAGACAGAAGAATTCATAACAAGGCAAATGGAAACAGGCTAGCAAGGATGCAAAAATGGAGTCTGGATACTACAAATAGATCTGATCACCAAGAAAACAGCTCAGGGGGAGTCCCACAGTAGAGGAGCAGTCCAGTTCAAATCATCACTCTTAAAATGTTTACTAAAATCTGCCATATCATTGCTGGTACATCACTGTAACATGAAAAGACAAATCAGGAATCAGATTCTGCTTCAGGAACCACACAGACTTGAAAATCCAGAGCTGGTCATCAGAAAGTTCAACAAAACTAAGCTCGAGCTTGAAGAGGTTTTTGGAAAGTTACAAAAGCTATGAAGGTGTAACACAGATTAACTTTACCTCTCTAACATTTTGCATCAAGCCACAAGACCACAGAAGAAGGAATATCTTCAATTCCAGACAGATACGCTCTCAAATGTGGGTTTAGAAATCCTCACACAGACAAAGTCTGTATTTCATTGGGCTTCTTCTTGTCAGAGTTACTAAGAGATGCAAGCATTTCTTCTTCGTTACTTATCGTCATTGTTCAAGCAGCAAAGAAATGCTGAGGGATCCCTTTCACACCCAGGCCTGTTATCTGTTTAATAAATAAATAAATAAAAGGAAAAAGATAAATCCCCAGTTGAGTACAACGGAAACGCTGCAACATTTTACAACAAATGTCATAGCAACCTGCCCCTACGTGGAGGATCCCCAGCTTCAAGAGGAGCCCAAGAAGAGTCATTACATGGAGCTCGTTAGAACATTTTAACATGAGATTCTTTAAGATTATCAGGCATCACTCAATACTTTTGCTAATTTACACATTATCTGTGGCCCTTACCTCCATATTAACCAAACAAGTCTTAGTAACTTTTAATGCGCTTTGGCCATGTAAGATAAATGGGAGTTTGGAAAATACCGATTCTCTTCTAGAACTGGAGAACTGAGGAACAGAGGTAAAAAAGGCAAGGCTCATAATGACCTTTTGGTATTTAATTTTTCTGTGGGATCCTAAACTCCACTGCTTGAGAAATGTGTCTGTTCTCGGCCATGGGAAATCTGTTCCAAGAACTGCTTTCAACTAGAAGGTCCCAGATCCCAGATTAGATCCCCATCCCTCCTGGAACATGTCTTCATCCCATTGCCAGACTGATAATATGGTTCAGTTTTTATCATTTTCCCTCACTTATAACCCTTCCCTTTCGTGCTGTGGTCAGCTTTCAGGGAATGATGGTAATTGCTGATTAAGAACTGCATTTTATTCTCCTGATGTACTTTTTGCTAATAGACTGAAAAATGAAGAGAGAAACAAGTTTTGGATTCAAGAGACCAGGACAAAAATGTGGATTATTAGATTCTTAGAATGTAGCAATCACTTTTAACAGACTAAAAAAAAATCCCCAACATTTTGGGATTGGGATGCAAAGCTTTGCCCTGGTGAATTGAAGCATTTAATTTTTAAAGGAGCAATCTGCATTGTAAATATTTAGATACCCTGGCACAATTAAGAAATTAGAATTGAGGGAGTGACATTTCCAAAACTAATGAAAGTATAGTAAGATACTATAGCAAGATGCAATTCCTTACAGTGTGTCACAGAATACGCCATACAGGGCAGACCCAGATCCACTGACTGGATACCAGCTTTGGCTAACCAACGTATCCACACTATTACTAGCAGTTTCTCCAAGTCTTCCTTCTAGATGCATGAGCAGCTGTGCAAAAGCAGCTGTGCCCGGCCAGGGAACAAGCAACACGTGTGGACCGGCACATCAGGCGTGCTGGAGGAGCGAGGGCAGCCGGGGGCATCTCACGGCGCGCAAGGGTTGGCAGGTCTGATGTACAGAAAGAAAGAAAGTCTGCTCACCTTGAAAATCTCTCCTGCGTGAGGTTCCTTGGCTAAGGTGGCCTCGTCCAGTCCATCATACGCAGAAGTCACATACATTTCGCAGTAGTCTTTTCCACCAAAGCAGCAAGAGGTGATCCTCGGAGTAGGCAGCCTCACAGTTTGGATTCGTTTTCCTAGGAAAAATGTGCAATTGTTTCCTATTGTCCATTGTCTAGGAAGCATGTAAATACGAATGTACTGTTAGTGCACATGGCACAGATGTGGCGTTTATTCAGAAGGCATCTCCCCTTCAGAGGGAGGCCATATCCTAAAGGATGGTTTGTGGGGAAATCACATTCTTTCATCTGCCTCATCTATTTTTCAGCATCTCTCCTCTATCTGTGAGGCTTCGTCTCCTTTTCTCAAAATGAAGCAATGCCGTATGAGAAGCCAGGAAGGGCGGAGACACCTGGCCTGGGATGGCTGTCGTTCCCTAACAGCATTTCCCAGTTAAACATTTCAACGCTGAGGATTTTTTTCTTTTTCAATTGCAGGTTTACAACATTTCTCACGATAGATGTGCAGTCCTTTTAGTATTTTTTTTTTAGTGGCATTATTAAGAAGTGGCTGTGCCGCATCAGCAGACCGCAGGCGCAGGGGTACCCGACGTTGGGAGGCAGCACGGGGAGCTGCGCTCTCCACGTGACCGGGGCCTGGACCGGCGATGCTCATGGCAACCCATGGGGCAGAAATGGGCAATAAATGACACCTCCTTATCTCACCTTCAAACCATTCCTCCTGGCTGCCTTTCCTCTCGTGTTCGCGGCACGCAGGTGACACTCAACATGCACGTGCTGCTGGAGGCCTTACCTGTCTCTGGGTCTATACGAATGACTCTCCCGGCATCGATACAGGCCACCCAGAGCTTCCCTTCCGCGTCAATGCACATCCCGTCGGGCATTTGCTCCTCCTTTTCGAGATGGTACAAAAGCGTGGGGCAGGCTGCCGGGAGAGTTACAAAGCCGGTGTTACATGGGCTGGTACCAGCCCTGTGTCAGATCCCAGTCTAACGTCTTCCACGCTCTTGCAAGCGGGCAGGTTCGTTTTCTGCGAGGAAGACGTACTGCAAAGGGTCTATCACGTAGGCATTTCGCAGGTGTGTCAAAAGCCTAACTTAGCCTGGCAGAAACAGGCCCCCAGTAAAGCCATCGCGGTTTGCGATTGCACTGAATGAGGGCTCCTATTATTTTCCCAAGGGAAGAGAACAAAATGCCCCCGTCCCTCTCGTTAACCCACTAGCTGCCCGCCACACCATGACTGCTGCAAGGGCAATAACTTTTCCTGGGCTTTCACTGCTCCTGGCAGCCTGGATGTCGTTTTATGAGCTATACATCACATAAATAATGACTTGGGTTTAAACATTGGTGATAAGAAATCTCTGCCAGCTAAAGATCAAAAACTTTACTTTTTAATGGCCAACCAAGCTACCAGTTTTGATTAAGCCTGGACACCAACCACGAGCGGTCTAGGCTGCAGTGCTGATGGGTTGGTGGGCATGTGTGTGGTCCATGGAGCAGTGCTCATGGGCAGCGGTCTGCCTGCTCTGACCCACTGCTTTATGGCCACTACACCACCCAAAAATAGACAGTCACCAGCATAGAGCCAAGGCTAGGAAGCTCAAACTCATTACATTTTTGTATTTGGGGGGGAAAAAATGTTGCATAAATATTCTTTAGAAATCTTATAAACTAAAATCTGTAGATTTTCGCAGCAAAATGAAATCTGAGTGAATGTAATTATTTTGTACGATTTTTCACCCATGGTTACATAAAGTCCACACTCAGAGTACAAAGGCAGTTCCTCCATTTAAATTCCCATGGAGTATAACAGGTTGCTACAGCACAAAAATATTTCACATAGTTTTGAAATGAGGTTACATCCATTTTGCTTGCACTTAAATTTTCCTTTTTGCAGATACAATAAAAAATGTTTGTCCAGAAAATTAATTTAAGTGAAATTTGCCAAACATCTGAACACAATTTTAATTTCAGAATTGTGAAACTTCAGTCACAATCATAACTTGATTCTTTAAATAAGTTTCTGTGATATACAAACATGCACATTCTGTATTATTTATGGACCTAGTACAATTGAAGTATTCCAGCAGATGGCACTCAAGAATAAATAGCATCCTATAAGCTAGTTCTCCCTCTGCTGTATAAACGGTTTCTTCCTTGAAACTCCTTGAGCGGGTCTAAATATGAGCCGTCTATCCAGATGAAAGTAAGTCAAAGGATTGTCAAAAGTTTGTTCATCAAATACACCAGCTGTGTAACTAAATTTGAGAAAAATCACAGTGAGCCTGCTGACAAGCTGTAACCAGAAGATATGAGATCTGTCAAATAAACCACTGCACCTTACATGCCCAGGTCTTGTTGCAGAAAGAGTAATAGTGTTACTTGTCCCCGAATTTAGAAAAGCCATGTGTACCGATCTTTCCAGTGTGCACATCATAGCTGAAGGCATGCACAGCATACGCCAGGCTGTCGATGTGATAGAAGGTCCTGTGGTCCAGGGACCAGTCCAGACCATTGGAGATGTCCACCTTGTCTAACTGCTTTATTACGGAATGGTCGGGGAAAAGGGTATAGAGAGCGCCTTGCCGCCTCGCTCGGACCCCCGGTGCCGTCTCTTCAGCCATCGTACCTGAAAGGGAAATAGGAGCGCTGGCTAGAAAGTAGAAGCTTGTTCCTCATGCTAGATCAAAAACCTCCTCTAGGTGTTACTATGAGGTCCTAGGGAGAAAGGAGCTAACCAGGTCCCATCAGACTGATGAGAAGGGGGAAAAGGAGCAGGTCAGGAGCAGCTGCCTCCCACAGAGGTGATCCTGGCCAACAGAAGGATGAGTTTCTGCGTTGTCATGAGGTTTAAGCTGTAGACCCCAAAGACCCAAAGGAGCACCACAACACGCCAGGAGCTGAGGTTTTGCTCACAGCAAGAGACAGGATGCAGGCAAGCATTGTGTGCTCTTTCTGTTGCTGCTCTTTGTAGGCTACTTTCGTCATTTAAATGGATTGTGACCTTAAAATACAGGTGCTGTAAATCACGGTTGTCATAGAAGCAAGTGGAGAACACCACAGAAGTGAGACTTTTTCTTAACGAATATATGCCTCAGTGTTATGCTCATTATTTACTTTCTGATTCCCTCTTCTCCAGAAAGGAGAGCGCTCCGCAGCGGCCAGACGGGAAGCACTCAAGGCGGGTATTTATGCCTTCTTTTAACTGTGACAGACTCTCTGTTGGCCTCCCATTTTAGAAGACCTCATGGGGTTTTTTTACAATGCTTGGCCAAAACCCCTGTTGAAATCATTGATTCACCAGGCACAGCTGGGAATGGGTGCGCAAAGCAGGTTTTTCTCTCTTATTCTTGCCCTTAACTCCGGTGACACGTCAGCCCTCGAGCATAACCATGAGTCAAACGAATTTCCTGATTTTTGGCAAATCTGAAGTAAGAAGGAAAGGCTGGCTGGCAAAACAAATACAGAACCGTTTTCACTCCCATCAGTCACTCTCTGCTTCCAGCGTGGATTGCTATGCTTGGCTTATCATTTGCACGGGAGGAGAAAAAGCATGGGGGCATCCTGGCTGCATTGCAACCGGTGGCAAAAGCCCCTCTTGCCTTCATGAGGCTGAGGACCTCTCCCCACATCCCTGTTTCCCACGGGCTAAGCGGAGGAGGCTGTATGTGGAGGGTGCAAGCCACAGCTCATCTTCTGCTGTAGGAGCTGCATCCTCCTCTACACCTCCAGAAACCTTCCCACCTGCATGAGCCCTTCACCAGCTTTTCACCTCCCACGGAGGCAGATGTTTGAAAAACACCCTCCACCAAGTAGAAAGGGAGCCTTCCTGCCGGACAGCCGTTGGCAACAGCCTCTGTCCTCATTTAGGTCAGAGGATGTGTGGTCCCTTGTCCTCCACTGGGCAGTAACCAAGCAGAGCGTTCACAAGACAGCTCATGCTCGTGACGGTGATTTTTGTGGGGAACTCAACAGAGGAATCGAGACCATCGAATGAAATGCACTATAAAAAATACACTATAATTAGTTCCTCTTTGCTCCAGGGGAAATTTCTGCCAGGAACTTACCAGCAAAAAACCTCCCCTTTGGATCCACTTTCCCATCATTGAACCTGTTGTTTGGTTTATCCTGCTCGACCTCGAGGATGGTGGTGACCTCCTGGGTGTCCCAGTCCAGGAAGGCAAACCTGGTCCCCAGGGCGATGACGTAGCCCCCGCACTGCCGCAGTGCCACCGAGCCAACGCGAGCATCTGTGAGCGAGAGGACATGGGAGATGGCGGGTGGCTCCTGGGCCATCAGTCAGCCCTACCCCTCCCCACCTAACTGAGGGCATCTGGGCTTGACTGGGACATCCCTGACCTGGGAAAGGCTGAGCTGATGCTAAGATCCCTCTCCCCTGGGATTGCTAGCACATCTCACTGGCTCTAAGTTCCCCAGATCTTTCCACCTTCTGGGCAGACACAGCCATTAGGACTGTACCTTTTCCTCTGCAGGTCCCAAATGAAACGTGCCTTCCCATTTGGGCTTAGCAAGGGCAACATGCGCATGGCCCACCACACCTGAGCACAATCCCCTCTGCTCGGCTGGCTCAGGCCACACCATGCTCAGCAACACGTTGTGGGAGGACAGGGTGTGTAGCCCCATGGAAAGCAAGGGAGACCACCATGCTACGGGACTCCCACCGGGAGGGATGGGCAGGGGCAGACAGGGAAGACTCCCAGGATGAAGGGGTGAGTATGGACTCTTACCCACGGACACGCTTTGCACCTCGTTGGTGAGTGGGCTCCAGCGGCAAACTTTCTGTGAGTTAATGTCTACATAGACGAGTGCGTTCTCCCTTTCTTCCCAGACCGGGCACTCTCCTACCCTGTTCTTCTCCTTCACAACGGATTCGATTTTGATAGAGGAGGACATGATCTGAGGGGAAGAGAGCTGATAACGGATTTAATGAAAAGCTCTCATTGTGTGGATTTTTCATGCCTACAATGCTTAAAAGCAGAGTTTGTAAATGGCAAAACCCTCCAAATCCCACATGACAAGCTAATTTAGGAGGTTCCTGTGACATTGCCGTGGCCTCATGGCTGGAACTGAGCTCAAGGCGCCAAGGCTTCTCCCTAGGTGAGACAAGGCAAACCTCCTAGGTGAGAGGCTTCAACCCAGAGCTGCCTATGAGGCACCTGCCTCCAGGCAGGGAGTGCTGGGGACATGGCCCGGAGCTGGGACCACGCTGCTGGCTGGGGATCAGTGATCCCAAGGTTCTCCCAGACCATGGGGAGGGACCGGTGGGCAGCAGCACCGATGAGTCAGGAGCCTTTTTGTGGAAAAGCGAGGCTCTGCCTTATTAACGCAGATGCACTGACTTGCTCCGTAGGAAGACATACACACGCCCATAATACCAACTGCAATTTGCCACCGAGGCCACTGCGGTGGCCTGTTCCCACACCGAGTCAGTGCGAATATGCAAACACGGGGGAAGGCTCCTGCCTTTGAAATCCTGCTGCTTTGTTTTCCCTCCAAGCATCTCATCTTCGTCGGCCCCCTCACCACCCCAGCCACGGCTCCAACCCCTGCCACAGGCCCCGGCTTTCACCCTGTGCCC
>NW_010524166.1:359-580 GCF_000687285.1 Phaethon lepturus | reverse complement strand
TGCGCCGCCCCCCCGTCCCCGCTGCGGCGGGGTGCCCGCGAGGACCCCAGCCACCACCCTGGCACAGGGTGCCCGGTCCCTCGCCTTTGTGTTCGGAGCCCACTGATGCCCTCCAAAACAGGTAGCTCGGCCGCTAGGCCCGCCCTGCCCCTGCTGCGGTGTGGGGCGTGGGCGACAGCCTCCACCCCACCGTTGGGCTCTTACAAAAGAAAGGGGCCCGC
>NW_010524166.1:0-242 GCF_000687285.1 Phaethon lepturus | reverse complement strand
CTCTTCCTACGGATCACTGTCTCCGAGCGGGCATTGTTGCCTAGTAGGTGAGCTGGTGATAAAGGTTGAGAGATAATTAATTAGTACTAATGTGCTTCAAAGTACGTGGGAAGAGCCAGTAATCATCGTGAGTGGAAACGCTAGGGCTGGTGACCCGGGATCTTCCCCACTCCCCAACCCCAGGCTCGCGGGACAAGGAGTCCCGCAGCCAAGCTAAGGTCCAAACAACCCATTTATCAAAT
>NW_010524165.1:834-17731 GCF_000687285.1 Phaethon lepturus | reverse complement strand
TTGATAAAGATATTGAACAAGACTGGCCACAAAATTGAGCCCTGTGGAACACTACTTGTTCCTGGCCACCAACTGATTGTGGTGAACTGAGCTCATCACAACTGTCCGGGCTCTGCCAGTGTTTTACCGAGTGAAGAGTAGTCCTTTCTAAGCCACGTGCCAGTAACTTCCCCAAGAGAATGCTGTGGGAGATGGTGTCAAAGGCTTTACTAAAGTCCCGGTAGACAACATCCACAGTCTTTCCCTCATCCACTAGGCAGGTCACCTGGTCCTAACAAGAGATCACGTTGGTCAAGCAGGACCTGCCTTTCATGAACCCAAGCTGGGGTCTGAATCCCTTCGTTGTCCTGCACATGCCCCAGAGTGGCCTCAAGATAAACCACTCCATAATCTTCCCCGGCACAGAGGTCAGGCTGGCAGACCTGTAGTTCCCTGGCCTTCTTGTAGATGTGTGACACATTGGCAAGCCTCCAGTCATCTGGGACCTCCCCTGTTAACCAGAACTGCTGATAAATGGTGGAGAGTGTCTTGGCCATCTCTTGCGCCAGCTCCCTCAGTACTCTTGGGTGGATCCCATCAGGCCCCATAGGCTTGTGGGTATCCAGGTGGCTTAGCGGGTTGTTAAACTGTTTCCTGCTGGATTATGGGGAGTGTATTGTGCTCTCCATCCCTGTCTTCCAGCTCAGGGGGCTGAATACCCTGAGGATACTTAGTCTGACTATTCAAGACTGAGGTGTTAAGTACCTCAGCCTTTTTCTCATCCTCGTGACAATGTTCTCCCCCATCAAATCAGAGATGGAGATTCTCCTTGGCTCTCTTTTTGTTGTTAATATACTCGTAAAAACATTTTTTGTTATCCTTTATGACCGTGGCCAGATTGATTTCTAGCTGGGTTTTTGCTGTTTGAATTTTGTCTCTGCTTGACCCAATGAGATCCCTGTACTCTTCTTGAGTTGCCTGCCCCTTCTTCCAAAGGTGATAAACTCCCCATATTTCCCTGAGTCCCAACAACAGCTCCCTGTTCAGCCAGGCTAGTTGTCTTCCCCACGAGCTCATCTTACAGCGCATGGGGACCGCCTGTTCTTGTGCCTTTGAGATCTCCTTCTTCAGGAATGTCCAGCCTTCCTGGACCCTTTTGCCCTTCAGTCTCCCAAGGAACTCTCTCAACCAGTGACTTGAACAGGCCGAAGTCTACCCTCCGGAAGTCCATTGTAGTGGTTTTGCTGACCCCTCTCCTTACTTCACCAACAACAGAGAATTCTATAATTTCATGGTTGCTAAGCCCAAGACGGCCTCTGACCACCACATCTCCCATCAGTCCTTCTCTGTTCATAAGCAGCAGGTCAAGTGAGGCACCTCCCCTGGTAGGCTCAATTACCAGCTCTCCACATACTCCAGAAACCTCTTTCAGCTCTGCCACCAGGCTGGGCAGATCATTCCCCTGGTCGCACCACACGCAGGTGTTGTCTCTGCTGCTCTCTGTCAGAATTGACAGGCTCAGGCACTCCCTGCAGCTGGAGACATGGACAGCCACATGCTTGAGTGGGAGCTCCATCTGGGTCATGACATTTCTTCTGGTGATGGCTTTCACCTGAGTGGAGACCATAGTTGGATCTCTTCTGGGAGGGCTATGGCCACTAGTTGAGATGAGCCTCTAGAGCCAGGGGGGACTCAACTGCTCGCTACTAGCATGCCTTCCCTGTGCATGCTGCCCTGCAAACTGCTGTGAAAACTGCCCCATCACGCTATTCTGATATGCCATGTCTTGTTTGTCTGCCCTGGTTGCCATGCTCCAGGTTGCTTGAGCTCCTTGGGACTGCTATTGTACGTGAGGAGCTTTGGCCGCGCTGCTGCTCTTGTTCCCACCTGCACTGAGCCAGAGCCCACTCTTTTGGCTCTGGGTTTGGCTAGGGCACCCTCTCTCTCCCTGTGCTTTCGCTGTTGCGGTTTCGCTGCTTTGGGAAGGGTCCCCTGGTGTGATCCTCCACTCCGGGGCCCTTTACCTCGGTGGCTTCAAATTATGTTTGACTGGTTAATTTCAGCCTGTAGAGCAGCATTCTGAGGATTCTATAGACCTGTAGCCATTGATTGTTGATAAAGTATGGGATATACAGCTGTCAAAACTTCATTTCACACTTTCTTGTACACTGAGCTTTCTGTTTAGTCTATTAATTTCCATACAACAGACAATACTCATCAGTTAAAGATAACTTAATGATTATTCTGTGCTCTATCCACATTCCTTTTAAAGATGTCTGCTGTTGATAATTAACAATTACTTTAGCCAAAAATGTGTCATGAAAAGACATTAAACATAAAAAGAAGAAATAGTTCATCCTTATTTCACAATCAAAACAAAAACAACAGTCAAAATAAATAGTAGCAACATTTTAGTTTAATAAATGTCTGCTGAAAGCCAATGACACTATCACAAATTAACTTTGTTGGTTTTTGGGTCAAACTCTTATGTTAGTAATGTTCTCTTACTTTTTTAGTAATTAGTATTACAATGAATACCAGTAATAAGGCCCTCTGTACCACCACTTCCCAGTTTTTGGAGCTCCTCTGGGAAAGCATAAAAATAAAATAAATCTTAAAAAGTGTCACTCAAGTAATTTTGCTGAGTTATCTGTTCTTTCCTTTTGCATTCATTCATTACTAATTTGCTGAATATGTTGTACACTATTTTTGGGGGGAAAAAATAAAAGGAACTTTTTTGTTATAGAAATCCTTGGTGAATATTTGATATATAAAGTAGCCAGAGGTCAATACCCTATATTGTGACAAGAAGCAGGACAGAAATGTTTGGAGATTTTCTGGTGTCAGCATTTTTCTTCCATATTGATCTTTAATTTAAAAAAGTAAAATACTAAGAAAGAATTTCATCTCAGTGACTTCTAATTACTATATTAACCATATGTGATATGTGGACCCCAGTTGGCAGCTAAAGCTCCACCCAGTCACTCACTCACTCCCCTGTAATGGGATGGAGGGAGAGAACTGGAAGGGTGAAGTTGAGATCAACTCATGGGTTGAGATGAAGACAATTTAATAAATGAAAGAAAGAGAAGGGGGCGAGGGGGAAGAGTGATGCAAAGGTAATCACTCACCACCTCCCACCAGCAGACTGATGTCCAGCCAGTCTGCAAGAAATGGCTAGTTTGGAAAAACTGCCTCCGATTTTATTGCTGAGAATGATGTTATACCATAAGGAACATCTCTTTGGTCAATCGGGGTCAGCTGAACCAATCTCTTGTCCATTCCCAGCCTACATGCTGAGACACAGAGTGAGTTACAGAGAAGGCAAGAACTGTCCAGCAACAGCTAAAACATTGATGTGTTACCACAACTGCTTTGGTCACAAATCCAAAACAGAGCACCATATGGACCATGAAGATAATTAACTCCATCCCAGCAAAACTCAGTAATCTCAGGACATCATCACATGACGACTGTGAAAATGGTGAATAAGGATGAATATTTGAGCAATCGTGTGTGCTTGCATCTGCATACATGTGTGGGATTACACTTGGTTGTTCTTCTTAGTCCTTAATCTGCATTTAGTAAATGTAAATATTTTTCGTTGAAAAGAGACCTGCAGTTAGAATAGGATGGAAGTAACCAAAAATGCTATGTAATGGAACAAACAATATTTTACAAGAGGAAAAATTCAGATTTGATGTTTTTAGAGGATTGTTAACTACTAATAAACTTCCCACAAGAACAGATACTACTCTCTCTGGAGTGATGTGGCAGGGTGAAAATTAAATTATTTTAGGAAATCTGGGTGTGGGTGATAGTGAACTGAAACTAGTTCCTTCATAGGCATATAAGGTCATGGTGGGCTAAATACAGACACATTCTCAAGCAAATAGTGTGTTCCTACAAGATCCTAAGACTCCACTAGCTAGGGTGCATACAAGGAAACCATATGAATTTCAAGAAATGAAAATATGGTCATGATGTAAAGAATCAAGCTCATGCTCCTAGATTGGAGGTAATGCTATGCCAGGAACAGACATGAAAAGGAAGATTCTAAGAGGAACTTTTAGGCAAGGTGGATAATTTGCTGAGACTGTAGTACAGAGCTGAGGCTAGAAGGCTTGCAGTAGCAGTGACTAGGTAAAGAGGGGAATGCTTGAAAAAAAAAAAATAGAAGAAGGGGTAGGAAAATATGCCTGCAGTGAGAGACTCCATGAGATCAATCTTTTTAATTTATTGAACAGAAAGTTAAATGGTGACTGGATCACCAACCTAAAGAACCAGAATAAAAGACACAGAAGTCACAACTTATACATAGAATAATTCATACTACAAAGAATTTATTTGCTGGTAATTGTAACTAGTCAAATTTGGAAGCATCATTAATTGTGTGCGGTGTTTTGGGTTTGTTTTTGTTTTTTTTTTTTCTTTAAAGAAGAAAAAGAAGTTAATCTTATAAAAACTAGATGATATCTTGAAAGAAAGTAACAGAGTAAATGATTTTTAGAAGTCTCTGTCCTTTTCTTTACAGAATGTTAAACACTGGACCACTTCTAATGGGCTTTATAATCAACTAGTTTAATAAAGTAATGTGACTGTAAGTGTGATGCAATGTCAAAAAGTTATTGGTTATGACTCTGATGAAAAAACGAACCTACTGAAAAGGTGGTATTGTAGGTAAGGAATCAATTATTCCAATCTTTCAGGCTAAACAGTAGAAACTCCTTTACTGGAGTGAAATGGTCAAAACAATAACAGCTGGTGTGTGAAACACTAGCAAATACAAGACAGGTCAGAAGTTAAGCTGCCTGCATCAAGGGGCTGAAGGTGTATTAGGCTGAATACAAATGTAGAGAACTGTGTATTAACCTCATGGAATTGGCAGCATTTGAGAGCTTAAGCAGGCAGAATTGAGCCAAGACAAAAAAGGTGAGAAAAAGAGGCACTAGCAGCTGAGGAAGTGGAGAGAGAAGTTTCTTGACAAAAAAAACCCACAAAACCAAAAAAACCCAACAACAAAAAACAAACAAAGAAACAAAAGAAAAAAACAAAAACCACAACAGTGTCTGGCAAAAGACCTGCACCTGTGAACAGAAAAATTCTTGCTGTTCTTTGTTTCATACCACTTTGAGAAAAAGAATAAACAAACAGGACTGCCTGAAAGATCATATTTTCCTTCTCACAGAAACCTCACAAATAATGTGGTTAACTGCTGGAGATACCTGGCTATTTTTTAATTATATTTTCTTAAGAATTGTCTTTCCTGAAAGGTATCTTTCTCTAGATGTATTTTGAATTATTTTATATTATAATCTGCATTATTACAGTACATCAGAGATAATAAGCTTTAAATAAGTCTTTGTGTATGCAAAAATAAATAGAAAATGAGCTACACAGTAGAAGAGCTGATGGTGTGTAGATTACTGTGTAGAGCAGTACAAAACTATATATCATTGACAGCAAGAAACTGATGTTGAGTTAGCTGCTGTTATATTTTTATCTTACAGTAATTAGCTGTTGAAATGAGACAAAGAATAAATTTTAGGATGTATAGCTGGGTTTCATGAATAATAAATTTATGCAGAAAGTCTAGACATGTCTTAGGCTCATATACCTAACTTCATTTAGGGTTAAAAAATGTGATGAGATCTAATGGAACTCAGTATTATGGGGAATCTTGCATCTAACTTAAAACCTTGACAGTTGCTCTTCCACCCTTTAAAATGTCTGAACCATAAAAAAGGATCTGAATACTTTGTAATTAAATTACTTTAATAATTTAATTTAATAATTAATATTACTTTGTAAGGGGGAATACTAGAGCTTAATGTATGAATTACCTTATATGTAAAATTTCTTCAGCAGAGATAGGTTAGTATTCCCAAAGCTTTTCTACAACTTTCTTAAGAGAACTGTTTCAACAGTAATCCTTTATTTAGGATATAGCTTGTGCATTATCTATACCTCATTTGTGAGGGACAGTATAATTTTTCATCCATGGTGTTGTTCACTTCACCTAACTTCCCAAATCTTGGCTGGAACTGTGGCAGTTTCATGCAAACCTATACTGGTGAAATGCTTTGCTGAGATAAAATAACATTCCATTGAATTATTACGACAGATTGATACATTTGGACCTTTATAAGTATAAACAAAATAGATTCATAAACCTATTTCTGAGGTTTGTGTTTCTCCAGGTGGGAAAAAGAGATGTGCATTATGATCATTGTGATCAGTTTGAACAAATAAAACAATTTAGTATTTAATAGATTTTGATGCACAGCCATTAGGTGGAAAAAGCAAAAAAACCCCTGATATTTTAAGAAAATGGTCAGACAACAATATTGCTAAATCTATCCTTTGTAGGAGAGGGCAAACATGAAAGCTGTAATTTATTTTCGCTACCACATATTTAGGTGATAATGGCAAAGGTTTCGGTGTTTTTTGCTTACCTCATAGAGGTTTTCCTGTATGTTAGAAATATAAAAAGCTTTTTCAAATACATTAGAAATAGCTGGTGTTCAGCATAAAGCACAGTGCAGTTCTTGAATGTAATGAAAGTTAGGTCTTTCTCTCATGGCAGTGGTTCTCTTGGAGATTTGTCAAAACATATTATGATTCTAGGAAACTTTTTCCATTAAGAAGGGTTGCCTTATATACTTTTTTCCAATGTCTCAGCTGATTAATATTATGTTATACAATTTTTATAGTTTCCTGTTTAAATTGTATAGTATGCTTCCCCGCTCCCCCCCGCCCTTCATGACTGCAGACACTCTGAGAAGGTGACCAAGTAAGCATAAATAGCTGCAGCCTTAATAATGTACAGATTAATGAGTCTGACAGAACAGTGTGATTGGGTTGAAATTAAATATATCCTACCTAACACCAGTCTTTCTGCCATATGAACATTAAAAAAACCCAAATTTTAAGCCTAAAGTGGGTTGTTAACTGGTTACATAGTTTAGGTATTATACTGTACTTTTTGAGTCTTTCTTAATGGAAGTGTGATTGTCAGTCTTTGAGGCGAGAGGTGTGAGTTGGGTTTTTCTTTTATGGCATAGATGATTAGATTAACTGTAAAATAAAATTCCACTTACAAGTGACATTCTATTTCAGAAAAGACTGAGTTAGGGAATATGCATGAAAACAGGATTTTAGAAGATGGAGGGATAGATATAAGAAAGAAGTAAAAGAGAAAAAATACTGATTTTATACTTTAATCAAAGCTGGTCAAAATTTTTATGTGATGGGGAAAAAAAACTGATTCAAGCTTACTGCAGCTTTCTATAAAGTCTCCTGGCAAGCCTGTCTGTGTTCACCTATCGGCTGGCATATAGGCCTTCAACCTATCAAGGAGATGGCCACAGATTTAAAAAAAAAAAAAGTTGTTTATGGTTGGTCAAAATATAATTTCCAAACTTTAAATTTAAGTTTTTATTTTTCTGACTTTGTATTAGAGCTTAGAATAAAAAAAAAGTTTGAAAATGTCATCTTGCTTTCTCTATGAAGGTAAAGTTTTCAATCCCTTTAAGATTCAATTTTATTTAAAAATTTAATAAGATGGAAGATAGATTTTTAGCTCTATATAGCTAAAAGCTTTATGCCTAAAGACGTTTACATCTGCAAAAGTTGTTGTTTTGTTTTATTTTTTTTTCCACCCAGTCCAGAACTGAGATGTACCTATCCCTGATGAGTACTGTCAGTGGGTTTCTTTTTGTTCAAGTTGAAGCTAAAATACTTTGAAGTGAAAAGATGGTAGAGCTGTGATCTGTATTAAAGAACCCCACTGTTTTCTATTTATAGACAGAAAGGTATTAATTTATCACATAGTAACCATTTGATGTAAGATACTTATGAGTATCTTATCTTAATGTCAACTAATAACAAAAGTGGTGATACTAAAATCAATGTTTAGATAATTTTAGTGTAATTCTGTAGTGGGAAATGTTGTATATGGTTCTACCCAGTGTGTGTGTGTGTCTGTGCGTGTGTGTCTGTCTGTGTGTCTGTCTGTGTGTGTTGGTGACAGTTACAAAGGATCACACTTGTAATTCATTGCTATACCACTTAGCAGCACTATACCAGCACCTGTTGTCAATGCTACCACTGCTGCTGCTACCAGTTCATCAGGCTGGTTTGTTAGATTATTTTAAATCTGATTGCAGCAGTATGTAATATATCCTAAATATTTGCAGAAAACCCTATAAAATATGTATTCTTTTAATCTTTTAAGTATGAGGTGAGCTGTGGAGGATGGTAGGGAAAAGCATGAAATTTCACTTGCCTTACTGTCGAAGGAAGTGGAAAGCTGAAGTACTCCTCTGCTCTTGAGTTCTACACATTAATGCAGCGATCAATTATATATAATTCATGTAGGTGTCAAAATACTCTTATACTTTTATGTTGTGTTTTCAGAGTTCTGCTGTTTCACTTCTGTTTCCTTTGTAACTTCACTCTCTTGAAGGAATACAATACTTTTCTGATGTTCAAGGTGGACTACGACTGGTGGGAGATGTGATGGTCGGAGGCCCTCTTGGGCTCAGTGACCACAACATGATAGAATTCTCAATTCTGAGTGAACTAGGGAGAGGGGTCAGCAAAACTGCTACCATGGACTTCCAGAGGGCAAACTTCAGCCTGTTCAGGTCACTGGTTGAGAGAGTCCCTTGGGAGACAGTCCTGAAGGACAAAAGGATCCAGGAAGGCTGGACAGTCTTCAAGAAGGAAACCTTAAAGACGCAGGAGCAGGCCGTCCCCATGTGCCATAAGAAGAGCTGGCAGGGAAGACGACCAGCCTGGCTGAACAGGGAGATTTTGCTGGCACTCAAGGAAAAGAGGAGAGTTTTTCACCTTTGGAAGAAGGGGCAGGCAACTCAAGAAGAGTACAGGGATCTCATTGGGTCAAGCAGAGACAAAATTAGAAAGGCAAAAACCCAGCTAGAGCTCAGTCTGGCCACAGTCGTAAAGGTTAACAAAAAATGTTTCTCCCAAGTAACTAGTGATAGGACAAGACAAATGGCCTCCAGTTGTGCCAGGGGAGGTTTAGACTGGATATTAGGAAAAATGTCTTCACCGAGAGCGGTCAAGCATTGGAACAGGCTGCCCAGGCAGGTGGTGGAGTCACCATCACTGGAGGTATTCAAAAACCATGTGGACGTGGCACTTCAGGATATGGTTTAGTGGGCATGGTGGTGTTGGGTTGATGGTTGGACTTGATGATCTTAAAGGTCTTTTCCAACCTTAATGATTCTGTGATTCTTAATGAAAGAACTTAATGCACAAATTATCTTTCTTTCTCTTCCTAACCAGTGCACAGAAGGATCTAATCCAAATGTATAGAACAGTTGAGGAGGTAGGTCTAAAGGCTTTTTAATTACATGTATATTTACCCAGGTTATACATCTGTTACAATCACACTTTGCATGGAGCTGGAAGCCAGGAACCACCATGTTTTTCAACAGTGCCTGTCCCATTTGCAACATCAGGAGGTCAGGTCTATATTCTGGCTGGTCAGGTCTACATTTTGTCATTGAAAACTACCAAGCAAATGTGCTGATGCAAAATTTCTGTTGTCCCTAATTAAAAATATGAGCTTATACCTGGGAATATGACAGACGTGGGCACAGCAATCCATACTGCTGCACACTGACAGCTTGCTGAAAGCTTGGCCCTACAGCCCAAATGACGCTAGCAGCATTTTGGTAGTCTTGACTTCTCCAGATGAAAAATTAAACGTACATAAATATTAAAAAGAGCAAACTGAGTCAAGTAAAAGCATGGAAAAGATATCTTTGTCCCATCTGAAACCAAATAGATTTTCTGACTCAGAGAGTGGCCTACGGAAAATGTTACATTGCAAAACAAACATGATTTCAGATTTTCAATTAAAGTAAAGATTCTGTACGAGTGTACAATAAAACACCAGTAGAAGTAAAAAAAAAAAAAGTTACATTTTAGTAACTAATGACACAAGTTGCTTTTTAATATGCAAAAGATATATCTTTTTTTGTTTTGAAATATGAAGGTTACTATTTGGACCTGTTTAACATTGTTCTTCAAGTTAAGTTGCTTACATAGCTAGAAAAATAAGATTGTTTAACTTCATGATTTTTATGAAGTTTAATGTTTGTTATTACTTAACGTTGGATTACGGAAAAGCTAGGAACCTGTTTTAAGAGTGGTAAATCACACTTTTTACTACATAGCCCTCTAGAAGTCTGTGGACTTTTCTCTCTACTTACAGAAGGAATCCGTGGTCATTTTACAATGTGGTTAAAAAATAAAACCAGCATTTGGGACTTTCAGAATCACACAGAATCACAGAATCATTAAGGTTGGAAAAGACCTTTAAGATCACCAAGTCAAACCGTTAACCCAGTGCCACCATGTCCACTAAACCATGTTCCGAAACGCCACGTCCACACGTTTTTTGAATATTTCTAGTGATGGTGACTCCACCACATACCTGAAAAGCCTGTTGCAATGCTTGACCACTCTCTCAGTGAAGAACTTTTTCCTAATACCTAGTCTAAATGTCCCCTGGTGCAGCTTGAAGCCATTTCCTCTCGTCCTATCGCTAATTACTTGGGAGAAGAGACCAACACCCTCGTCACCACAACCCCCTTTCAGGTAGTTGTAGAGAGCGATAAGGTCTCCCCTCAGCCTCCTCTTCGCCAGACTGAACAACCCCAGTTCCCTCAGCCGCTCCTCATAAGACTTGTTCTCCAGACCCCTCACCAGCTTCCGTTGCCCTTCTCTGGACACGCTCCAGCACCTCAACTTCCTTCTTGTAGTGAGGGGCCCAAAACTGAGCACAGTATTCAACGTGCGGCCTCAACAGTACTGAGTACAGGGGCACAATCACTTCCCTACTCCTCCTGGCCACACTATTTCTGATACAGGCCAGGACGCTGTTGGCCTTCTTGGCCACCTGGGCACACTGTTAGCATGTGTTCAGCCAGCTGTCAACCAGCAGCCCCAGGTCCTTTTTCGCCGGGCAAGAGTTTCAAAATTTTTCTGGGAATCACTACTGCTGCAACTAGAAGTCATTGATTTGGCCCAGAACCCTAATAATCACTCTGTTCCCTGACCGTATCCAAAATTTTCTTAGTAGTAGCACAGTGCTTCTGTGGTCAGCTTGCACCGATCAGGGTCTATGGTCTGCTGCAAATAGGGACATGGCCATAACTCTAAGTCTTCCCTACCCCTTTCTCAATGATTTGTTCCTGGAGGAAACATGATTTAAAAACCCTTGTAGATATGTTGTTTACAGGGACATATTTCTACATGTCCTTGAGAAGGGATACATCTGTTCTTTTGTTTGCATTTACAAACAATAACTTCTCGCTGGTCTGGAGAGAAGACAAAAGGCCTATAACTACTAACAGTCACTTCAATTCTAGATGTTATAGGCATGCACCTTTATTTGAAGTGAACAGACCTAAGGTCAAAAGGATGGGAGGATTTGTCATGGAAGCCAAGAAACAGGTATCTGATCTGATTTATACAGTAACTTTGTTATCTTCACTGACTTATTGCTGTCTTCCTTAAATTGTTTCCAGTGATTTCACAAAAAATCATGAATCTGTTTTGAGGACAACTCTTAGAACTGGTGCAGGGAACACTGGAATGACAAAGTGAAAACCACACTTTATTTTTTTTTTAAACTGATAGTAGTCATTATACTCTTAAGAGATCTTTGAATGTAAGAAGTCAGTGGATGTGTGTTAGGACAGAGATAAAGAAACAGGCTTATGAAGGAAGACTGAGTAAAAAACTGGAAAGAGTTTGGTCATGTTAACTACTCTGGAATAGCATTGAAGGACAGCATATTTGAAATAATTCCTTTAGACATGAGGTCATTTGTCACAAGACTTTTTTTTTTAAATGAGAATTCGTTAACAATGTTTTGACTATCTTGTCTGATCAAGGAGCATTTTGCAGAAGGGGAGTAGTCTCTTTTCAGATATTATTAAAAGCATCTTTTTATTAAAAGACATTAACAGTTTATTCTGCTCTTTTAGAAAATTGTTAAGTCGATTCCTTTTGTTTATAATCTGTATGTGAATGTAGATCTTTTTAAGGATAGTGTGATGTTTTAATTTCTAAAATCATTGTGAAGACTCACTTTTCCTAGCAAGTTTCTTAAAAAGGTTAAAAATTCCTGGAGAAAATAAAATTATCTTGCTCATATATGCTGCTCATTGTAATTCTGAATGTGAACATTATCTTCCATTCTGTCTCATATCTCCAGAAGTAGCTATTACAGTCTTTGCTTAAATTGCCAAACATGAGATATTTAACAGGACATGCAGATAATGAACTTGGAAAATCAAATGTATACAGAAGCAGACAGCTGTAAAATCAAATACAGATTTAAGTAGCTAAATGTGAGCTTATGATTTGCTTCTGAAACACGTAATTTGAAAATTTGCCTCCTTGTCAATGTAATGTGAACAAAATACCCCCCAGTGAAAATCCTCTCTTTTTTTTTTTTTTTTGACAGAAAACCCAGGATGTGGAGAAATTAGTAGAGACAGAGTAAACAGTGCTGCTGAGAAAGCCCTTAACTCTTACTTTTCAAAAATATTTTTTTTCAATGTTTAAAGCAGGAGTTAATGAGGAGTTAACGGAGTTTTTGACTCCAGCCTAAATTGTTTCTGTATGGCTAACACAAAAAGTTTATTTCAGGTGACATGCAACATAGTGGTTTTTACTGAAGTTTTGTGGGTAAGGATTTCACATAATGAGATCTTTCTCTAACAAGATTTTTTATAAGGTCACATATTTTGTGCAAACAAATCTGTATATTGTAGAACATATGATTCATAAAAGAACTTTTGTTATAAAAAGCAATTTTTCTATAATGAAGTAGTAAAGCACAGAACATTTTTTTAATTATCATAACCATCATATATATTTGAGTCTTAAAATATTGCTTTTCAGCTTCAATATGTACTTCCCAGTAAATAATCTTGACCTATACAAAGCATCTGAGACTAATAAAAAAAAAAAGGTGAGAGACAGTAATTAAAAAATAATACAATATTTGTTGACAAGGTGTGGTTGTGTGTTGTGTAATAAAATAAGACTAACTGACTCTGCTATGATGCTGCTGTAAAGTTTGAGCTGCATTGGGCAGAAGGCTGAAAAACTTGTTTAAATTCCTAACCCAAACCAGTGATATTGTACTATTAAAATCCACCAGCTTCCACTTTATGATCTCAAGACATTTCCTGATAAATTAGAAGACACATATATGGACAACTAACTGTCTTCTACATTAACATATATACATTTTTTTAATTGTTCCAAAGGAATCTACTCAGTTTTGGCAAACATGCCTAAAACCACCAGGTCATTCATCACATAACAAAAAATCCATGTGCATTAAAAAAATCTTTCTGAATTAATGAATGCATTGAGCCAGACACTTCTTAAAAGGTAAATGATATCCCATATGCAGGTTGAGGGAGAGGTATTGGGAGAAAGGGGAGCATATTTCCTTTCTTCACAGATCTGTGTAACTGTGAGGTTATGAGAAATATCAAGGTAAGCTTCTCTGCAGGACAGAACATTACCTACAGGCAATATCCATAAAAGACAAATACTCCATAAAATATAACTACAATACTCTCTCATTTATGAGTCATAAAATGGTTTCTAGTACAAATATGTCTGAAATTATGAATTGTCTGGAACTGAGAAACTGCAGGAATTCCAGCATATAAGAAAAGTATAATTTTCAAGTATAAAATAAAATGTTTTTCCAGACAAACCAACACTATCTACCCCAGCCAATACATAAATGAATTAGGAAATGGAAAATTCCTTTCAATTTTAGGGTAAGCACATGACTAGATTTAATAAATTAAAGAAGTTTGATTGCTATTGGTTATATTCTCTTTAAATAATCCATAATACACCTGCAGCAAAAGGAATCCAAGTTTGTAGTGTCACCAACAAAAATATCCACACTCAACAAAGGAAGATGAAAAGTTACTGAGAAGGTATAATTGAAAGAACATTTACTTTGCTGACTTTTCCACTGACAATGGTTCAATGTTGTTTGATTTTTCCATAACAGAAAGACCAAGCACCTTCATCAAATGGCTCTGACTTACTCAATATAACTAATACTAATGTCATTGTTTCTATAACTTGACACAGCACAAATTTTTCAATAATAACATGGAAGACTGAGACCTTCAATTATCCCAAATTTCCCTGAATTATAGTTTACTGTGTAACTGGTTCAGTTGAAGGGGACAGAACTTGTCATGCATTGAAGCACTATTTCTTATTAACAAAAAGAATCTTACTTCAGGAAGTTTTTCTCTCTAGAGTCACATATTAATATATGTATTGTGTTAATACTAAATATCACAGTCAGTGTTCTACTTGATTGTAAAAGAGGTTCCTTTCATGGTCTTACCACAGAACAGTATGAAAGAAGGCAATGACGATACTTTATAGGTTAAGAAAAGACAGAACTGCTTCTTCTCTTCTGAAGAACATTTAACATGTTAAGTGAGCATGACAAAGGAAAAGCTCAGTAATGCTGAGTTAGGAAGTGTATAGTAAAGAAAAGAACTCTTTACAGGTTATTTAAGTCCATAATCTCAAATCTTATTTAACTAATTTTATCTAATTTAGTAAATTATGTTAAACGGTAGAAAACTAAATGATTACATAATAACAAAAATTATCTTGTTATCCATTATTAACAATAAAACTAGGCAGATATTACTTTCTAGATAAAAGGAAAAGAATCTTGATTCTTGATTGGAAAAAAATCTGTATTAGGGGATTAATGCACTTTCTGTCTTTCTTCTCAAGGTAACTTCACAGCTTTTTTGTTGATAGAGTGTAGAACATGTTTCGTGAACTCTCTTCAATATTAAGCTGAAGGACATATGGAAATAAATTTTCCAACTCAAGTTGTAGAATGGTTAGACATCCACTACATGGAGGCTGCTCTCATTGAAGAATGTTTTTTTCAGAATTGTGGGAAAAACCCTGCATAATATGTAGTAGCCCTGCTCCCTAACCCTTCTGCATTCTACTTGCACTTTTTCCTTCCTGTCTTTGTTTTTCTAAGCACACTAAGCATTCACAGAAAGTATTTGTTCCCTTTCAGGACTTCTATGACAACCTGTCAGTCAAGGCCCCTTAGAATATGTATTAGAAGTATCTTAGGATAATAAATAAATAATAACAGAAATGGTATGAAACAAGATGAAAAAAAACCAAAGAACCAAAAAATCAGGACAAGAAGATGAAGCATAACACATGTAACAGCAGCAGTCAGACAGCAATTTGGAGATTCAGTGTTATGAGTGTAATCATACGGTAATCCATATGGTTTATATTTAACCCTATGTACCTAATCCATAAAACAGATAATCCATGTCTTGTGTGATCACAGACTGAAACTCAAAGTTTTACCCTTGAGATAGTTTAAGGATAAGTTAACACACACTAGAAATTAAGATTACATATTGCTGGAGTTTGCATTTTTTATCAGTACTATGTTTAATTAGTAATATAATAGATGTTCACTTTCTAAGAAGGTTAGTGGTATAATTTTTAATGCAACATATAGCCTGGATTTGCTACTTTAATAGTTTCAATATTTTATGCAAATCTCACTCACACCAGAAATCAAAACATACCTGAAAGACTGCCAAATATTTCTGCAATATTTGTGCCTTGTTGAGTCTTATAGCAAAGCAGTAATTGTAAAACACTGGAAAAAAACATTGTAGAACTTTTATAAAACAACTTCTGTTCTTTACAAAAGATTCCATCAAGAGTCATGAAAATGGACTTAAAAAATTCTGAATTTTATTAAAATGTCTTGTGGATATATGGATAAGTTCGGGAGCCTACACTTGGATCAAAACAATCCCATGCAATGCTACAGGCTTGGGCAGGAGTGGCTGGAGAGCTGCCTGGTGGAAAATGAGCTATGGGTGCTGGTTGACAGCTGGCTGAACACATGCTAACAGTGTGCCCAGGCAGCCAAGAAGGCCAACAGCGTCCTGGCCTGTATCAGAACTAGTGTGTCCAGGAGGAGTAGGGAAGTAATTCCTAAGTAAGCAAGGGAGTACTCTGCACTGGTGAGGCCACACCTTGATTCCTGTGTTCAGGTCTGGGTCCCTCACTACAAGAAAGACATTGAAGATCTGGAGAATGGCTAAAGAGGAGCAACGAAGTTGGTGAAGGGTTTGGAGAACAAGTGTTATGAGGAGTGGCTGAGGGAACTGGGGTTGTTTAACCTGGAGAAGAGGAGACTCAGGGGAGATCTTATCACTCCCCTACCTGAAAAGATGTTGTAGCGGGGTGGGTGTCAGTCACTTCTCCCAAGTAACAAGTGATAGGACAAGAGGAAATGGCCTCAAGTTGTTCCAGGGGAGGTTTAGGGTGGATAATAGGAAAAATTTCTTTACTGGTCAAGCAGTGGCACTGGCTGCTCAGGGAGACGGTAGTCACCATTCCTGGAGGTATTTAAAACTTGAGGGCCAGGAACATGAGGACCTTGATGAAAGCCCATCCAGGGGGTTGCCTAGGATGAGTCAGCCAGCCCCACATATCAAGACTTCCTCTGTTAAGAAAAAAAGGAGGGTAACTGTTGTAGGTGACTCCCTTCTGAGGGATACAGAGGGCCCAATATGTTGATGCAATCCATCGGGAAGTTTGCTGCCTCCCTGGGGCCCAGGTGAGAGACGTCACCAGGAAACTCCCTAGTCTGGTTCGGTCCATTGATTATTACCCGCTGTTGGTTGTACAGGTTGGCAATGACGAGGTTGTGCTAAGAAGCCCAAAAATGATTAAAAGGGACTTCAGATCTCTGGGGCAACTGATCAATGGAGCAGGAGCACAGGTAGTGTTTTCGTCAATCCCTTTAGTTGCA
>NW_010524165.1:0-279 GCF_000687285.1 Phaethon lepturus | reverse complement strand
TTGAGGCTGCTCTGGGGCATGTGCAGGACAACCAAAGGATCAGGCCCAGCCAGCACAGGTTCATGAAAGGCAGGTCCTGCTTCACCAGCGTGATCTCCTTCTAGGACCAGGTGATCTGCCCAGTGGATGAGGGAAAGGCTGTGGATGTTGTCTACCGGGACTTTAGTAAAGCCTTTGACACCGTCTCCGACAACACTCTCTTAAAGAAACTGGCAGTCGTGGCTTAGACAGCTGCATTCGTTGCTGGATAAAGAACTGGCTAGATGGCCAAGCCCAGAG